>NW_028278247.1:0-185378 GCF_059751315.1 Micrasema longulum
TACCTGAACATCGCAAGAAGTACAAGGCCGGTCAACGGGGGGTGCTGTCAAAACTTCACAAAACACTGAACTTTGCTGAAGATAGATTGCTCTGTTGACAGCCTCCTAATGAATCACTATTCTCTTTCCGCACTTAATGATGCATAGGGCAATGCATTGGTCCACCAATCGCAGCGCATCTTGATCATTTTTGTCACATGAAGGTAAGATGATCAGTTTTTCGCTTCGGGTACCAGTCCAGGGACTATAAATCATTTTCGTTTAGAAAAAGAAAGCAGCTTAACATTTCGAGAGATTTAAAACTTACGTTATATGGATAAATATTTTTTCAAATACGTTGCTTAAAGTGAATGTTTCCCAATTTGACTGTACCCTTAAGCTACTAGGTACGTTTACTCCGTTATTTGTCATTGTTTCGAGCTGTAATTTATCATTTAAACAATATTTTTAGTAAGTGCAGAAACACATCAATACATACGCCGAAAAAACAACAATTTAATAAATCTAATATCATTTGTCGTCTTTCATAACAAAAATCTTACGAGGGGGGGGGGGAAGAAACATAGATCCGACGACCTGCTAGAAATCTCTAGCATTACCGACATTTATCTATATCTATTTATATCTATCTATATCTATTCCATGTATACTATTAATAGTCTTAAAATGATTGATTGAGTCTATCATGTATGGCTTGTTCACACGTATCGCGCAAATTCACTCGGTCCGGTAAAATTAGGGTGGTGACACATATTTAATATTTTCCTTTTTGGTTTCATTTAATTAGTTTCTACTCGCGGGTGAAAATTTTGCTAAAAGAAATCGAGTAGAGATTAGTTGACCTCATGGTGTACTGACTCGTTTTTTTTACCTGCTTATTGATAAATGAAATAATTAAAAAAACAGTGTTGAACGAATCCACTCAATGTTCAGCAGGTCAGCGGTAGCAGAAGACTTACGTCGCACACTGAAGCCGAATCACGAATCGTTGGAATAAACCCTTTTTTGAAAATAATATTAGTTCACAAATAATTCCTGGAATCGATAGTTGAATATACCTGGCATACAGCTCAGTAGTCTAAAGTTACGGTGCAAGTCTACTCTAATCCCTGTTCCAGTCGAAACTTGTCCGTCATTGGTGAAACTTGGGCCGTCTGCGATTTTAATACGAAAAGTCTCCTTGTGTTAATTGTAATTACTTTATGGTGCTTTCAAATTTTGTTATTATTTGAATATGGCGTTATTACTCACAGATTAGACTATTGTTTTTTTGAAAATTTCGTTCGTATATTCTGAATTGAAATATTTTAAGGGATTCTTACATTACTGGGGAATATATTTGCTTTTTTTTAGTTTATTGATTTTATTTGTAAAGTTTTAGTTGATATCAGTTCATATCATGTCTATAGTTTTTAGCTTATTTGTTTACGTATTCACTGTTCTTAAGGAAATACAAAAAACATCTTGCGCATGTTTGCGCTTTTTCACATAAAGCGTCAATTTTGTCAAGGATGTGGAAACATAGTAAATTAATTTCCATCATATTTTTTGTTTAACGATCAGGTACAACAAATATTTTTATAAGTAGACGTACCTTATTTGATCAAATGAAACAATCTGGCCACGTTAAATTGGCTAATCAAGTATCATGCTTGAAAAAATTTATCGAAACACGTACTAAATGTCCAAAAGACCAATTACTAAGCCTTCATTAAAAAAAAATCACTTTTTGTGTCTGGCTTTAAGAAGAGGTGGCAAAAGGCCAACAGAAGAGAAAACAGATTCTCGGTTTGTAATAATGACTGGCTAGATACTTCAATAGGTTTTCATAACTATTATGTTGTCCTAAGTAAAAAAGTGGGTCGCCCTCAAACAAATTACAGGAAGAGAAGCAGCTTACAGGAAGAGAAGCACTTTCAATGTTTATTGAAGCAAAACTCACCACACATCAAAATAATATAATTCGAGAACATGACAAATTCCTATTTCCATCTTACAAAAAAATACAACAGGCGAAAAAGGAATGTTACCCTCCAAAGGAAAGCATTGTAGTCACAGATACTTTTGCTGAAATTAAACTGCAAAGTTTACTTGACCATACTGCAATTCGTCTTTTAAAAGCTCATAAAGAAATTTTAGAAGGTCAGAAATCTGAAAATATAAAACATATGACCCTTTTATGCAAATGAGGCTTAGACGGATCTGCACAGTCAGAATACAAACAGATGTTTAGTAGCGATCCAAATTCTAAGGATAATAATATTTTTATATCGTCTTTAGTACCTTTAATGAATGAATGTTTGTTACTTTTTAGTTATAAAATACCTCGTAAGAAGGGGTAAGCGCGTGGAGACGATGACAAGAAAATGGTTGCGGTAACAAAAAAAAAATTCAAGATAAAATTAAGACCGAAATGGGTTTGCCTGTCGACAAACCAAAACCGGTTTTGGAAATAGAAATGATGGCAATACATCCAGGCGTTTTTTCAGTAATCCGGAAGTTGCTGCTAGTATTACTGAAATAGACAAATAAATAATTAAGAGATTCAAAATTGTCTTACAAACAATTTCCAGTGGCCATGAAATAAACGTGAATAAGTTTCGGATATACGCCATGAAAACTGCAAAACTCTTTGCTGAAAAATATGCGTGGTACCCGATGCCTCCAACTGTTCACAAGTTTTAATTTACGGACCAGAAATAATAAAACATGCTTTATTACCTATAGGCCAGCTAAGTGAAGAGGCACAAGAAACAAGGAACAAAGAGTTCAAAAGATACAGAGAATGCTTCTCGCGAAAAATGTCTCGTATCAAACTAATGAAGATGTTTTAAATTTACTTTTAATATCTTCGGACCCTCTTATTACCAGTTGGCGAAAAGTACCTGTAAAGAAAGACGTAAATTTTGAAAAGGATACTTTGGATTTATTGGCTCCACCTAATATTATAACGTCCGACGCTTCCACGCAATCCACGATCGGTGAAAACGAAGCCGAAAATTCTTCAGATAGTGAATAAAGTTTTAAAAAAACATGTTTTTCTTATTAAAACTACTTTATAACAATTTATATACATTGTTTTATTTATTTCATATTTAAAATACCACTAAAATAATTTATTCCGACAGTTCGTAATTCGGCTCCAGTGTGGCGTCGTTTGGAAAAGAATACACATGCGTCTTTAATTGTTTTGTAAGGCGCTGTCTCTCTTTTGCGTCTAATTGCTGTCTCTCTCGCTGTCACATCAAACGTTCAGTGTTTGCTGAGTTCTGCCCTATTTTTATTTTTTAATTCCTAATACCATATCAATGTATATGTTTCATATCAAATATTCTGTTTGTATTGCATTTTATAACATTATGTACCTAGCTGCTTTAAACCTTTAACTGCATTTCTTTAGCTTATTTTTTTACATAAATAAATATTATTCTAATTTATTTTTTTAAAACCAACTTCTAAAAACAGTTCTATGTTTTATTTCTTTTTATTATTGTATTTTTTTAAATTTATAGATGTTGTTTATACACTCATCTTTTTATTCTTATTTTATACCAACTATACTTCTAAACACTGTTTTATCTTTTATTGCTTTATATTGTATTTTTTAAATTTATGTTGTTTAATATTCATGTTTTATATAACTTCCATGTATATAAAGCCTTATGGGTGTGAAAAATTAATAAAATAAAAGTAAAAATAAAATAAATACCTACCTACCTGATGCCTTGTGCAATACTAAGTGAAGTGTACCTGTATATAATTAATATTAATTGCCGTCGTGTGCTGTGTTATATTGTTATCGTTTACTTGCACCCGATTGCTGCCTCTCTCGCTTTAGTGCCAAACGGTGGTCAAACATTAAAAAGTTCTCGGCGTTGGAGTTGAATTAATGTATTTGAATCTTCTTCCGCACGCGTACGGGGTATGTCACTCGTGTATTATTACAAAAAAATAGATATCAGCATGTTATTGATAAATTGATGTTGCTCATATATATATTATTCAAATATCCATTGTTGTAAATTAATCAACGATTATGCTGTGTTATTATTATTATACACCATTGCCATCTATCGGTATAAAGAAAAAATAAACGCAGGCTTCGTTGACGTATTTACACTGTGGTATTTTTAAAAATATTCAAAGTCAATTTATGATAGCATAAATTTTAATTAGCATTACAAATAATAGCTTAAGAAATTAAGAAAAATATACATAAGTACGTAATAATATTAAAATGAAATGTAATAATAATATAGTTTCTTAAATACGGTTAGATTAAATTTGAACTATCATTTGAAATGAATTTATTTTTACTAACATGTTTTTTGTATATATTTTCTGCATTATTTATTACATAATGTACTTTTCACTTTATTTATTTATGAAAACCGAAAATCGCACATATGCATGGCCTCGCAAAGGCTAAATTAAGGTTCTAGCATTTTCTTTGTAGTTGTTTTGATATTATTATATATTTAGGTACATATTTATAAAGGCGTAATAAATAAAACATAAATAGGCGGCCTTCGTGGTGTAGTTGTTAAGACGCTTGACTCGCGAACGAAAGGTCCTGAGTTTGATTCCCGGTGAGAAAACAAAAAAACAAAATGCGATTTTTCTCAAGCCTGACTAATCTGTTTTACAATTCTCCACTGTTATTGGGGTTTCTGGCTTGTTCTGGTGTAAAATACAGACAGGCAGAAACAATAATTGTTGAAAAAACAGAAAAAAGTGAGTATTTGGTTTATTCATTTATGATCGGAAAATTTACCCAAAATCGTATCTTGGTAGAATCGGGTTAGCACCCTACCGATTATTCGGTTTTTTGAGAAAAATCAAATTTAATTTTTGTTTTCTCACCAGCGAATTGAACCCGAAACCTTCCATGCGTGAATCGAGCGTCTTAACCACTACACTACGGAGGCCACCTGGATATTTATATATTATAACTGTGTGGTTTTGGCAGCATTATTTTGAGTGACAGATTATTCATTTTTTATTTATTTTTCAAATAAATATTTGTGTTCTTATGATTTACTCAAACTATTCATTTATTAAAAAATGATAACCAAGTTGTGATAGAGTGGGGGGGAAAGCTTGGACCCTGATCTTTGGGTCGGCGAAACTAGCGACGGGACCACACCCCGGTTCAATATTATATTTAGATTGCTCCTAACAGCAAAAAAATGAGAGGCTCAAAAGGGTGAAATTTCACAGCGCCCGAAATTCTAATTAATCTACTAAGGCCCGAAGAGCCGAACAACTGAGGCCTGCAGGGCCAATAAAGCGAGGCTGGAGGGGCAGAATTTCCTAGCATGTAACAGTTGCCTGCTAGTTAAAATAAATGCATGATCGTGATGAGCGGTGGACTGCTAAGTGAAGTAGTGTGACTAATTTTACAGCCAACGCGATAAAATGGCGTTTTTGAAAAGCGGAATTTCGTAAATAAAATTCATGATTTTAAGGGCTTTTGTAAGAGTCAAAAGGGACGGAGAATATTTTAGAGAAGAGAATATGGAAGTCTAGGCATTTACAGAGTTTATGACCTGTTGTTGGCTGGTTTAAATGGCCACTTTACACACTGTGTGAAATTCACAATTTTGCCTGTTTTTTTTTTATTCTGATAAAAAATATTAGTATACAATATTATGACTAAATACAATTTTTATATCAATTAAATACATATATTTATATTAATGTTTCCCATTACGTAAAGGAACAAAATTCTTTTGTACATAATGGGGAGTGACGTCTTACAATAGTTTGTATATTTTTAAAAAATAATTATTATTTTTAGGATAAAATATAAATTGCTAAAAAAAAAACTGTGTTTTTAATCAGTGCTACACAAACAAGAATTATAAATGTAACTTTTCACTACTTTGTCAAATATGTTGTATTCCTGACTGCACTTTTTATTTTTTTTTGTTCATTTCATTAAAGAAAAATACTCATATGTAAGTAAAATGATGTAGAACAATGTTTGATTATGTCCAAATGCTTGCAGACTGGCGGGATTTCCTCCCTAGGGAGTTGTTCGTATTTAAATTTATTTCAACAGAGAGGGCGTTGCCTAGTAGGTGATTTGGTTCAGCCGGATGTATCTCATCCACGTGATAAAGGTTTTCAGCTCTTTTACTTCACAAAAGTCAACAGATGGAAGAGTTGAGGAAATGTGGATGTTCAAACATGGGCAGAATGGTGAATGTTACACAGTGTGTAAAGTGGCCACTTAAACCAGCCAATGACAGGTCATAAGCCCTGTAAATGCCTAGACTTCCATATTCCCTTCTCGAAAACTTTTTCCCTCTCTGTTGAAATAAATTAAAAAATGATGTGCTATAGTTGTTTTTAATTTGGTAATTAAGATATTACCACTTGTTCTAGGTCGCGTACTTACGTTTTGTGACCTAGAAACACTACTATTTATTTTGTCTTTATGTATTTGAAGCAAACAATTCTTTTTATATAACAATTTTATATCTAAAACCCTTTTTTTTTTAAATAATTGAACAGTGGGAAAAGAAGACGGTTTTTTTTTATTTGAAAGTTTGAACATTTATGTGAAGAGATTTATCTGATTGAATAATTAAAACTAAACAACTCAGTGAAAGCAAAACATAAAAAAAAAAAACAAAAAAGTAAAAAAGAAACAACATATCTAAGATGACAAATAAAAAAATAACGTAAGAATATCTTGTGTTGTAAATTTAAAAATATATCAAAGTAAAGTCGAGAACCATTTAACATATATAAACATAAACTGGCTAGTATTTTACTAGGTAATAATAAAAAAGAAAAATAATGCTACAATCAAACCTTATAAATAATAAGTATTTTAGAGCAATATGAAAACTTATATAATCTTAATAACACCTTTATTTTATCAATTGGTTGGAAGAAGTTGCCATTTGGCAATAAATTCATCCATGTTTAATTTATATATATATAAATAAAAAAGAAAAATACTTATTCAAGAAAAAAAAGTTAAATTTAATAATATATTTTTAAATGAATTCATTACTTTTCTAAAAAGTAACGAGTGAGATTACATTTATCTTTATTATGTTATTTAATTATTATTGCGTGTACGTTCCAATTAAATAAATAAAAAACAAACCCGCCAATGTACAAATGTGTATTTTTTTTAATTTCGCGATTGGAAGTTGATGAATCTTTTATTTATTCGTTTCATATAAAGTCAAACCATTGTATTTGATTTCAGTGTTTATTGTACACAAATGATAAAACACCCTGGATGAACAGATTTGGACCCTAAATCAACGCCTCCCTTGGTACTTTCCGACACATCACGTGTTATTTTTCAATAAAAAGAACATGTTTCTTCTTTACATGAGCGTTGAATATCATGGGATGTGACTCGAAGCATATTATTCTAAAAAAACATTCTAAAAAATGCTGAAAACAAATCAGGAGCCTTATGCTAGAAATATGAGATATTTTGTCACCCACTCGACAATAGTCGATTGGGCATCTCGATTGCTTTGTCATAATGCTATTCTTGAAAACACTCCTACAATTTATTTACAAAGACAAATGAGAAAGTGGCAACACTAACAAATCCGTATTTATCTATGGCTCTCTAACCCTTATTGTTTCTTGTCAGACTTCCTCCGTTGAATATTTTTTGTATGGAATGTTATGAAAAAAATTAAAGTATATGTTTTATTGAGACACTGCAACATTGTTAATGTCTTTTTTTTATTAATAAATTTTATAAAAAGTACATGTTTTTAACAAAACTTTAAAAATATCTACTTTTACACATCTAGTAAATGTTAAAACTGTAACTCCAAAAAAATGAGACTAACTCCTGTGCTTGGAGAGTGACTTACACTGTTTTAGTTGTTAATTTATGGGAGTTTATATAATTTAAAATACGAGTGTATATAATATAATATACATAGGATATATAAAAAAAAACATTAAACTATAAAATTATTATTTGTCTTTAACATAACACACATCTACATGTTATTAAAAATATTTCATATTTATTTAATGGATTCTAAAAACATACTGTATAATATATATCTCAAATACGTATTTTAACATTGACAATCGATAAAATAATTTAGAAATCATGTTTCTAGTGAAACTTCACTTGATAATGGATTAGAAATAAGTACCTACAGTTATATTTGTTGCACGTTTGTTGATACATCATCATCATAACATTGATCAGTGTTGTAAATTTTAAGTTAAAATCCAACAAAAATACCCACTCGTCCTTCAAACATGAATGCCGAGCGTTTTACAAGAAAGAAGCTTGACAGCTGAAGTTACGATGTTGCATTCGATTGTCAATGTCGAGTCGATTGGTTTTCGATCGACTGCATTCGTATAGGTGGTTCAAGAATGATGTCACTCTTCGAGTTACGGAAGTCGCATACGATTCTAAAGACGGCAATGAGTTCTAACGAGTCCAGCATTAGGCCCCTGGGCTCGTATTAAAATGGTTGACAATTATCTTCAATTTTATCTATGAACCTTTTACCATTCTGGCACATTTTTCAATTCCTTCATCTGTTTTTTTGTGGAAATAAAGAACTGAAACCTTTATTTATGTGAGTGTGATCCATTTGGCAGATTTACTTTACCTACTGGGCATCGCCTTCAATTTTCATACATCTTCTTGGACCAATTAGTTTAATCAACAATAGTTTAAGCTCATCTAAATGTTTATAAATAACGACAGGATTTTACCTTGTTGAAAGTTTTTAGGACAAACATATTATATATTAGAGATGAAAAGCCCGCAGACAAGCTGTGGCTTTGCGGGAACAAAAAATAATATATGTATGCTAGTTTAAATATACATATTATTTTGGAAATCGAATAAAAATAAAAATTAAAAAATATCTTTGGGAATGATATTTTAAAGTCAAGCCATTTACACATTTTGCAGCTTAGAAATTAACATTTATAATTTGGACCGGGTTGTGGTCCTGGGGCTTGTAAATGTTGCGGACTCATGAATAAGAGGTCCGAAATTCAAACCCCGCTCTACTACTACTTAATTGTCATTTTCAGGATAGAAATATTTACAACTCACCTAAAATTGCTTTTTAAATTAAAATATTTGGGTAAATTTCCCCTTTTTTTATTTTTTTTATTTATTTATTAAGGAAAAACAACAGTTGTTATATAAGAATACAAAATATTTAAAAAAAGACATACATCCAGTTAAAGTTTTTCACAAATATAATGAGAGAACGTGTTACACAGTTAAGAGAAGAAAAAAAATTATATAAGACATGAGAAAAAAAAGAGCTCTTAAGAAGGTTAAGGGATGAGGAAATAGAGTGGAGGAGTGAAGAAGAGGGATTTTCATAATATTGTATTTATTGTATTTGTATTTTTTTATTGTATTTTGTACGAATGTTTTATTTTACAGTGTTTCAAAAACAAATTTAAAAGGCATAATAATCTTAAAAAGTTGAATCAGTAAAAAACTAAAAATATTAATAATAATGTGATTATATTTAAAAACAGCCCTATACATTATCAAATGAGAATATGCGTTAAATTTATAAGTAAGTAGTATTGTATTTACAATAAAAAAAAAATACCCTTGTCTAAACAATTTATATCGTATCTCCTATTCAAAAGTGAACCAACGCCATAGCAATTTGCTCTAGACCACGTACGCAATATGTGGTAACTAGGCGATTGTGCCCCGTGGCGAGGGTGGTGTTGATGGCCAGAAGTGTTGGGAGTAGGGGGAGGAAGGGGGAGGGGGAGGGGGTTAGGAAACCCACTGCTATGAGTTGTACTAGATATATCGAATATAGACTAAAAGCACTTCCTCCGCATACCCGAAAAACATTTTAATAACCGTGGGTCTTCCTATCAGTTTTGCTCAATTTAAGAGTATACAAAAAAGCTTTGTTTTTTGTCAATGAACGAGTTACTCTTCAAAAATTTTCATTTTTAAAATTTTATATAAAGTAATTTTAATTTTATTTAAGTCTACTATCAACAATATTTTGAGTTTATTCACTCAATGGGAAAAATAAAAAAAGAGGAAAGAAGAAAGGAGGAGAGATTAAGGAAGAGAAAGATGTTTCTTCAGACGTGATTTAAACAGAGATACTGTAGTAACATCTTTGATGGTGGATGGGAGATGATTCCACAATCGAGCCGCATGGACACTATATGAGTTAGAGAAGAAAGAGGAATTGTGGATGGGTATTAAGAGAGTGCCTTGAGAATAAGAACGAAGAGGTAAACCATGAACTGATAAGCGTTGAAATTTTTCACTCAGGTATATAGGATCGTTGGGACTATGAAGTACATTGAACAGAAGTGAGAAGGGGTGATGGTCTCTTCGCTGTCTAATTTAGAGTGGCCTACGATAATCAGAAATGTGGTCATATTTTTAGACCAAAAATATACCTCATGCATGTATTCTAAAGTCGTATATCGCGTGGTTGACAATAATAGTTGGTTGAGTTGAATTTCCCAGAACTTCAGAAAAAATAGTCACTTTTAATTATAGTACTTATATAAGTTGGTAAAAATTAATGATTATTTTTTGTAGATTACCTTTAAAATAAATTACGGCTCGCCACTGCTAGGCTGGCACCTAAAGCATAAGACTTGTTTCGATTTATTGTTCATTTGTGGATCGATTCGATTAACTATAACCCTTCGAGAATAAATCTCTCCACAGAAGCAACGTCTTTAATGAGAGTCTAAAACTGCAGTAGTATTACAACAATAAACCTTTACAAGACTGATCACCTTACCTTCTATGTAACAAAATTTACCTTGATACTTTGCAATTGGGATACCATTTCAATGCCCTATGCACCACTTTGTGAGGACTATGATAATGATACCCGTTTTTGACGTTTCTCCTCTACTTACCAGCATATTCTGCAATGTCAGGAAATTGCGAACGTTCATATTTATACTCGCATAAGCTTTTTGACCTTTTGGTGAACGCTGACATCACTAGTACATTATTTTAAATGTTAATATACTGAAGCGGGGGTTCTAAACTATTTAAATTAACAAAAATAATCCACTCACATATTCGGCCCGGGTGTTCATTCAAATAAAAATTACATTAAATTTAATATTCATTTACTACCGTACATACAAATATTTTTTTTCATGTATTTTCGAGAAACTTTACCGTACAATTAAATGTTTTAATTTTCACCGGGTGTAAGAATTTTTTTTTTGTATTCAATTTCCCGGCGTACCGATCGTTTACCATAATTATTTCTTTCTCCTAGCTGAATATCCCATTTACTTGGAGTAAGCTCTCCCAGTCCTCAATCTACATGTCGTACTAGGAAATTTGTTGTTTGGTTTTTTTTTTACGACCGGTTGCCACCTGACGCCGAGACAGTAACCCCTTTTGCAAACTGGGACTTAGAATGCCACCGTTGACTATTGTTTCTCCGCTCCCATCTTCAACACAACGTCCTGCCCGACACCGCTGTCTCCCAACAACTGATAGCCTAAATTAGGTCCGGGTGGCCTTAGAGAAGATTCGTGCCCCATCCGTCTGTTCCGCAGTACTGATGCGCTTCATCTCCGCCATCACAGCCGTTGAGGTTTTGCCCCGTAGCCCTGGGTAAGGGATCGCGTTATACCCCGCGATACTAGGTCCTCATTTAAACTAAGCCACCTAATCGCCCCGGTCTACTGAAGTGAATGGTGCCGACCCCCGCAACGTGGACGCGCTGAATGCGAATTATTCCAGTGAGAACTGAGAAGATGACGCAGTCCCCTAATCTTTTAGTCGTTCTTTAAAAAAATACCATGCCTCATTCTACTAACTAATTCTGCTAAATGTGACAAAAAATGTATTATTATATTATATTTTCAATAATCGACATGTTTTTATAGTACGTATAAACAAATAAATTTGATATCGTCAATAATTTCATAATTTCAAAGTTATTATAACAGTCCATAATTGAAAAAGTGTAATTGAAATTTCCTCCTCATCAAAATGAACTCATAACAGAAAAAACGTTATTAAGGTTTCATAAAAATAAGTTTTAATTACAAACAGTCTACTTTTCCGTTGCTGAAATTGATATTCTTTAATTAAGTTTATAAGTCACCGCCATCACTGAGAAAAATGTTCTTCCCATCGAAACCATAGAAGAGCCTGCTTAATTATATTCTGATGAAAATTGAAAACGGATCTCGTTTGAATTCTTTTTTTTTTAATGTACAATATAAACCGTTTTTACTCATTACCTCTGTCATTATTATAAAATTAATTTACTTTATAAATAAACTTACTTTTAATTGGTGTTAATAATAATTAGTTCTGAAATATCAGATAAATTATTAAAAAGTACGATTTTCAATAAAATATGTCTTGTCTTCATGCGTTAAATTCTGTACCTCAGAGGCAGACGGATGCAAATCGAAACGTCAAATGTTCAACACAGGCCTAAAGAATCCACTTTTTCTAAGTGGTTTCTAATAATTTATAACATAAGGTTGTATATTCAGTATCTTAATACATTGGTTCATTCATTATAAGACCTACATTTTTTCAAAATCAGTGGACTTAATAATTAACTGGATACGAAAATCGAGATGTCATCAAATTCTGGATTTGCATCCGTCTGCCTCTGAGGTACAAAATTAATCATGTCATTTTCAACAAGTTGTTCATTCACTTTTAGAAAATGTTAATGAAATTGTGGTAGAGTGGTGTTCGAACTTCGGATCTCTGACCTGTTAGTCCGTGACACTAGCCCGGGACCACAACCTGGTTTAATTATCAAATCAGTATTCCGGAAGATATTTTTTGTTTGACATTATTGCGTAAAATTTATCAATTTTCCTGAGTTATTAATTTATTCAACATTAACTTTGTGCTAAATGTGAGTAAATAATTGTACACAATCACTTTATGACTTTTCTATGGTTACTGATTTCGACATATACCCATCTCTTTGTCAGGCCACTAATTACACTATTATGCAAATACTGCTACATTTACATGTTGGATTTGTATTTTCATGAAATTAGTCTATTGCGAAGTGACTGAAACGTCTCGAAACTGATAGTCATAGAAAAGTCAATAAGTGGTTAGATACAATTATTTCATCATAATCATCCCCCAGTGGTGCAAAGTGCATTAGTAAACCAAATGCAGCAAAACTCAATAATACGTTACAGGAAGGTTAATGTGATTAATTTTATGGTTTAGGTACCAGTCTAGGAACTAGGAACAATGAAGTATTGCAGTCCAAATAACCTTTTAAATCAATATTTTACGACCACCCTGCCATACATCGAACCCAAGACGTCAATAATGGTTGGAAACACGTCAACCATTACACATTAAGATGGACTTTTCTCCACTCAATTTCCTTAGTGAAGATTTTTACCTGAGAGCAGCTGTCGAGTCAAAAGCAGCCGTCGAGGGTTCTGTTTGTATTTCACACACATCATCATCATTCCCTCTCCGCACCTAATGGTGCATAGAGCACTGAATTAGTACACCAATCGCAGCATATCTCGATCAATTTTGTTACATGAAGGTAAGGTGATTAGTTTAACGCTTCAGGTACCAGCCCGGGGGCTATGAAATTCTATAAGAAAACACCATTTAAAATAAATATTTCATAGAAATATTTTACACTGGACTTGGATAAAAGATAAACTAGTTTATCATTCTTTTACATAAACACTTAATATACATATACAGTTTATATACATATGCGTAAGGGCGCGCATATTGCCTTAAGGCAATTTCTTCTAACCTACCCAAACCGATCAATTTGCGAAAATCAGTTGTATATTAACATATTACAGATAAATTTGTTACAACGGAGAGGAAAAACATTTTTGAGAAGGGAATATGAATGTTTTGGCATTTACAAGGCTTATGACCTGCCATTGGAAGGTTTGAGTGACCACTTTACACACTGTGTAACATTTACCATTCTGTCTTTGTTGTTTTATTGTAGGTATATTATAATATTTCAATTATAAAACAAAACATTGAAGTATATTATATATATTTACTTTTATTTCAACTGGAAACTTTTATTCTGAAAGGTTTACAACAACTGAAATGTACCAAAATATTATGGTCTGTAGTGTGTATGACCATTATGAACATGGTGGTAGAATAATGACTTTTGTTGGAACAATGGTGCGAGAAAAGGCTTTGCAGATTTATTTGGTGCTTAGAGGAGTTGTGTTGACATCACCTTTGGTTGTGTAGGGGATGATTTATTCGACTCACTTTTCAGAAAAACTGCGGCCCATTTGAGGAACGTTAAGCTTTTTTACCCCAAATTGAGGGCAAACGAAACGGTAAACATTACGGCTAAATTACTCCCGCCTAATGAATTGAATCGAATTAGAATCGAAAGTAAAAATAAAAGGAGTTTTGTAAAAAGAGAAAATTGCATCAATTACTTTTATAAAGTGGTAAATAAATTATCGTGGTTGAAATTCAAAATAATGAATTTACATTAATTACCCAATTCTAAAAAAATATATGAGTTTAATTTTTTATTTTGTTTATTAGGGCAAACAACATCAGTTTTTTTTATTTTGTTTATTTATATTAAACACGCTACGCAGTGCCTTTTACCTTACACAGATACATATTTCAAATAATATAAACACTTCAATATAATGTGAAAAAAAAATCAAATTAAAAAGTATTATTTTACATAAACAAAAAAGAAAAACGACACCATATTTTGTTTATAGGGGAAAACAATTGCATATTTTTTTTGTTTATTTCACAAAGAAAAATATTCATTTTCTTTTCTATATGAACACCTCAATGGAAAAACCTCACCTCACCTCCTCATTAGAGGAAAAAAATGATTTTTTTTTATTACTGGAGAAAATAACAGCATATTTTTTATTATTATAAGGGGAAACCACACCAATAAAAAATACATAAAACCTTATATGAAATCATAAAATAATATCAACAAAAAGTTCACAAATTACAATAGAAAAAAAACAATGAAATAAGGAAAGAAATCATTATGATGGTAAGTGTATAAGGGTGAGGGTACGTGAGTACGGAAGTGATGTTTGGTTAAGGTGAGTGTAAAAGGGTGTATGAATGGACTTGCACCAGAAGCGTAAGAATGTTCACCCTCATCTGTATGTAACAAAAACGATCCATCCGATTTTAAATGAATATATTTCATAATCGCTGTTCTGTAGCACTGAAACTAAAAAAAACAGCAAGTGATAGATCATTTGTAAAAAAACTGGTTAGTGGGTTTAAATAGAAGAATAATATATGGTAGATAACAAATACACTAGTACATTTGCACTGTATGTAAAAAATGTCTGAATTAAAACATGTTGTACCTAGTTGAAGAGACTGCACACAATCGTAATAGATTATAGGAATTGTTAAGATAATAAACTATTATTAAAATTTTAAATGCCTATATTTTCATACACTTTTCTCAAAAAGTTCCCTATCACTGTTTAAATGATCATGTTCAACTTAAATAACAATCTTCCCTCGTTTAATCCCTAAAATATCACAATTATTTAATCCGAAAAAGTGTGGGATGATACCTAAAATAACAAAAAACCTCATCAAAGCTAAATTTGCATTTCTAAAATAAACATCATTTGGAAATAACTTTCTTTTGAAGAAAAGTGACCGAAATAATGAATGGCATGTCTAGAAATATATAAATATCAGTCCCAAAATAAATAACGAGCCCGAAACCACGTGATTTTAGCTTTTCTAATAATATATAAATTGTAATATTTATTTATAACTGATTCATAAGAGTTTTCAGAGTTAAAAATATTTATACACATTTTTGGCCACGAGCAAATGACGATGTCGTTTAATTACATAAATAATAAGGGAAACATTTTTAAATATTGTTTTATAACTTTTATAAATAGGATACAGCTTAGCAGATATTTTAGTGGTTGTAGAGGGGGGTTAGTAGGTAAATTGTGTTATTTTAAAAATAAATAAATACTCAACAGAATTTTGAGTATGTCCAAATGTTTGTAAAAAGGCTGAATATCCTCCCTAAGGAGTTATTTAGATCTATTTTTTCTCAACAGAGAAGGAAAACATTTTTTAAAGGAGAATATGGAAGTGAAAGCATTTACAGAGCTTATGACCTACCATTGGCAGGTTTAAGTGGCCACTTTACACTATTTTACCCATGTTTTAACATCCACATTTCCTCAACTCTTCCATCTGTTGACTTTTGTGAAGTAAAAGAGCTGAAACCTTTATCATGTGGGTGAGATTCAACCGGGTGAAAAATTCACCTACTAGATAACGCCTGATTAAACTAACCTGTAAAAATTGTTTTCAGGCGTTACCTAGTAGGTAAATTAGTTCAGATCGATTAATCTCACCACATGCTAAAGGTTTCAGCTCATTTATTTCACAAAAGTCAACAGACGAAAGAGTTGAGGAAATGTTGATGTTTAAACATGAGCAGAATGGTGAATGTTACACAGTCTGTAAAGTGGCCACTTAAACCAGCACTTTACATGTCGTAAGCCCAGTAAATGTCTACACTTTCATATTCCCTTCTCAAAATGTTTTCCCTCTCATTGCGAACAAATTTTATCTGAATGAATGATTAGTAGTAGATATTTACTCATAAACTCACTCACTTGTCCACCGAACCCCCCTTTTTTCATTGATTTGTGGTTTATTTAAAATGATTCATTTAAAAAGGGCATTTCCAATACTATATTTAATCAGAATCCATAATATATTTCCATGTCCTAGTGGAATAAAAAATACTGTTTTGTGAGTAAAACAGAACGAGAAACTTGGGCGAGTATTTTTGACGCGATCTCTATTTTCAGGATAAAATCCTGGAAAGCGAATATTGTATCAAAATAATGTGTTTGAAATTCCATATTTATTATGTACATTTTTAACGTAACATTTTTCTCATTGTGGTATGACATTTTACACTATTTGCTCTCGGAAACGCGAAAAATCCGAAGCTGACTATCTTTTACATTTGATCCTGAAAAGGTTATACAACGGTTTTATATTTAAGGTCAATAAAAAAATATACATAACTTGGCCAAGTACCAAATTACATATTTTTACAATTATGAAGTTGTACCAGTGTCAAAAGAAAATTAAACCACTCTCACGTAGTGCTGAAGAAATCACATGCGTCGTTTTTCTACGATCGTGACGTTTTATTTGGTAATTTCCTCGTAATCAGGACATAAACTTACCTTAAATAGAATTATTCACGTCACTATTTATATTATTTGTAGTCCTTCTAGATTGTTTAAACCACTTTGGGGGTATGTAAAAAATTAAAATTAATTTCGGATTGCGGGGACAACGTCAGGGGGTACACAAAAAGTTTAATATAAATTAAAATAATGGTGACATATTTTCACTATTATGGTAATTAAAAAAAAACATCAATTAATAAATTGGTAGACATTTTTATGTCCCAAATAAAATAGTTAGTACATAAAATTCAAGATACAAGTAATAACTTCTCTAAAATATGTAACTAAAGAGTCATACATCTAAATAACAATTTAATTATATTTTGTGCGTATTGTAAAGTGCATGTAAATTTTTTTCATAGTTGTGAATAAAAAGGACTATCACCATCTTATATATTATTATTCTAGAAATGATTGATTGCGTCTATTCTGTACAGGCAAATTTTGCCGGCTGGTGAAAATTTTTAATATTAGTATATTATGTTAACATATTACAACAGAGATGAAAAACATTTAAGAGAAGGTAATATAGAAGTCTAGGCATCTACAGGGCTTATGACCTGTCAATGGCTGGTTTAAGTGGCCACTTTACACACTGTGTAACATTCACCATTTTGCCCATATTTGAATATCTATATTCCTTCAATTCTTTCATCAGTTGATTTTTGTGAAGTTAAAGAGCTGAAACCTTTATTTATGCTGGGGAGATTCATCTAATTGAATTATTTCACCTGCATACTAGGCAACGCCTGTAAATGTTATTTTTTCAATTTCTTTACTTTTTCATGAACCAGGTGGATTTATCAACAATATTTTGAGTTTGTACAATTTTTTATAGACAAGGACTGGACTAAACTCCCTGGGGAGCTGTTTATATGAAGTATTATATGAAGGAAAATATGAAGGAATATATGAAGGAATATAGATGTTCAAATAAGGGCAGAATGGTAAATGTTACACAGTGTATAAAGTGGCCACTTAAACCAGCCATTGACAGGTCATAAGACCTGTAGATGCCTAGACTACTATATTACCTGCTCTTAAATGTTTTTCATCTCTGTTGTAATTTGTTAATATAAACAGCTCTCCAGGGAGTTGAATCCAGTCCTTGTTTACAGAACTTTGTACAAACTTAAAATATTGTTGTTAGTATATTATGTACTGCCGAAGCGAGAATGTTTCATACGCGAGTTGAAAGTATGTAATAGTGGTTTGTATATTGGATGCAATTTTGGTTTAACGTTTCACAGATCAACCGCTAAATAATGGAAGCAATATTTTTATTTTACTTATAAAATAATATCTTAATATATAAAAATGAATCGTCGTTATTAGTCTTCAAAAACTCGAAAATGGCTTGATCGATGTACTTGCTTTTTTTTGCAAAATTAATAAATAATAACATTTTCAATATGTTGGGTGGAAAAAAAGTTAGAAATAGAAAAATTCAAAATGTGATTTTTAATACATTATAACTTTGTGGTTTTGGAAGCGTTAGTCTGATTATTCTTTTTTTATTTATTTTTTTAATAAATATTTGTGTTCTTACAATTTACCCAAACTATTTATTTATTAGAAAATGAGGACCAATTTGTGGTAGAATATGGTGCGAAGTTTGACCTCTGATCCCTGGGTCCGCGACACTAGCCACTGGACCACACCCCGGCTCATTATTATATGTAGATTGCTCCTAACAGCAAAAAAAAATGAGGCTCAAAAGGGTGAAATTTCCCAGTGCCCGAGATTCTAAATAATCAGCCGAGGCACGCAAGGCCGATAAAGCGAGGCCCGAAAGGCCGAATTTCTTAGCACGTAACAGTCGGCGATTGCCAACTGTTGCCTGCTAGTTATTAATTTATTATTACGAAGATATAATATGCAGCGTCCATTGAGGTATACAACTAGAGTAAACATGAACGTTTGAAATATGGTCCGTCAACCTGCGGCCAATTGGCATATGTTTGATAGAACGGACTTTAGTCTGTTGCGAACGTACGCTGGCTACTTTTGAATTTTTGTCTCCTCGCAATTACTAAAATGCCTCCATGTACTAAGATACTGCACAAATCGGTCTGGAAAATATAGAAAAAGCGACGGTATAACCTTTCACCGGTAAGTATTTTTTTTTATCTTATTAAATACTTGTTTAAAGTAGCTATTTTAATGTTAAAAGGCGTTTTATTAATATTTTACCAGCCGTGAACTATCTTCTGTCTCTGGCCTGCTCAGTTAGTAGAGCGTACCGAGAAACGATAAACAAAGATGACGCTTATGCGGAAAGGAGCGACATACTGAATAGAACTTCCAGTAGACCGATGTAAACAGTCAGTGTTTTTTACTGTACTACGTAATTTGCTTGCCAAAGTCGACGTGATATGACGTGTTACACTTGATCTCTCCGCTGATCATTCCCTTTCCTTTGGGGACGACTTTTCAGCTCGGATATGTATGGAGTGTTATCTCTTCTGCTTATATCTCAATGGTTACAAAAACAAATACCCATTTTATATCCTGCATTATTATGGGTCACTGTACAGAAGCTGTTGATTGCTTTCCAGTCTTTTTATTTAGTAGAATTTTCTTTCAGTACAGTTACGAATCCCGGTCACTGGTAAAAAGTGTAAATAAAAGTTAAATAAAACTTAATACGTACTTTTATTATTAGAATTAATATTTTATTACTTCCGTTTTTGTATGCATTTATTAGGTCTTGTTTAAGCCAAACTTCTTCGCTTTAAATAACAATTCTGACGTGTAAATTTATTACTGTTATTACACTGTATTTAGGTATAATATTATATTTTAGGGAACTTAAAAAAAAATATAAGTTTAAACTTATAACGCGGTATTTCACTTTCAGTTTTCAAAAAAAAGCTAGTAGTCAAAGCATTTTCCAGTCCAGAAACCATGAAATATTTCATTGTATAAACCATTCTGTAAAAAATGTTAAGTCAACCATGTCAGGGATAGAATTCGAGACCTTTTGCATGGTAGGCAAACGCGCTGACCATTGACTACGAGGCCAATCAACTATTATCGCAGTAAATAAATCTAGGAAGCACATGCCTACTTTCTAATTCTAATCTGGCAGTTTCTAAAGTTCCACAAGTTGTGGCAAAAAGCTAACCACTCATGAAACGATATTTGTACGTTTTATTAATTCTGAAAATTATTTAGATATTTATAAATACATCGACTCTGTATTTAGTTACTGCTTTTGCTTGTAAAACCTTTAAATGAAACAAAACGTTCATTTTCGAACGATCTCAAATAACGTGTGTAGTGAATTTTTCAGTTTATTACTCTGGATTCCCATCAAAATGTTCGATTACGGAATGAAGCCAGAAAATCATTCTAAGTGCCTTTATTCACGGAGGATCTATTTTTATTGAAAGTTTTCCACTCGACCCTTACTCTTCGTCTCCACATTACCTGTCGGAATTTCAGGAGAGAGGAAATGACGCAATCAACTCGCGGAGGTTCGTCAAATTTCAGGACGCCTCATCAACCCCAATTGTAACGCTAATTTGATTTATTAAGTTTATTGAAAACTGACGCGCACCGAAATTTGAATTGAACGGCGGGGTAGCGCGGGGTCGAATTTTCAATATCATTTTCAGTACATAGGACAGTGTCTAAGGGATCACCCATTTTCAATATTCATGGGACCAAAGCAAACACCGCGTTGCAATGAAGAAATTTGGTGGTTTCATATTATTTTTTTGTTTCTTAAGACTATCAAGCTAAGCCAATGTTTGTTCTTATTTATTATATTAGGTATTTAAAAGAGAAAACTTTCCATTCCTCGACAAAGCACATCAATTTTCAGCTATTTCTTTTCCGTCCAAGCTGCTAGACTTTGGAATGAGCTACGTCTTCATATAAAAATGCACCATCTATCTATCACCTTCAAGAAACGCTGGAAACATTATTATATATCCCTCGAATCCTTAACTCCCTGAGTTATTCCTGTTTTTTTTTTAAATATATATTTTTATCCCTTCTTCTTTTCTTGGTTTCTCTTTCTCTCTTCTTCCAAACTCATTATCTGATTCCATATTCCTCATCATTTAATATGTCTACCATAATGTACTTTTTTGAATATTAATCTAAATATGTGCAAGCCAATTTATCTCCCAATTCAAAAACAACTATTATTTTTTGTTAATTAGTCTTTTTTTATTTTAAAATATTTATATATCGTTTGAAATATATTTATGATTTTTAGTACAAAATTTTGACCAATCTCTTCTTTTGACCAGTCTGTTTTTTGGTTGGCTGGGAGATATTGCTTTTAGCAATAAGTCCGCCAAAGTACTTATTCTTTGTACTTGAAGTTTTAAATAAATATTATCAGCTCAATGATTTCTTAAAGTTTTGTGATTTTAAAATTACTTCGCCGGTGACGTCTCAAGCTCTCTACGGTGAGTTGAACTGATTGGTGAGTTGACTTTCCGGTAACCGGAAATGTATCGGAACACTTTGTCATTGGTTGATTTTGGAGATCTAGTGACGTCATTCAAAGTTTTTCATTTTTATCAAAATCATTTTTTTCATATATTTTCGAGAAACTTCGCCCAAAAATTAAATGCTATATTTTTTACCACGCGTAAGAAAACATTTTTTATTCAATTTACCGTTGCACTGAACTTATTTGTTGTAGTTGCAGTGCATCTTGATCATCTGCAAGAGAAAAGCGATTATCATTACGCTTCAGACTCCAATCAAATAGTGAAATATTTCAGTGTCAAACCATCTTATAAACTAATATTTCGTGCTAACACTCCCAGGAATCGAATCAAGGACCTCAAACATGGTAGGAGACACATTCTAACTACTAGACTACTAGGCGAACATTTTTCCACACAATTTCTTGTATCAGGATTTTTTCTTGGGCAACCATCGAGTCAAGAACACTCGTCTAGGATTATTGTTCTATTTCACACATAAAATTGTGTTGTTAATCCACCCAGACACAGACAAATAATTTTATTAACATATTACAACAGATATGAAGATCATTTTAGAGGGGGTAATATGACCTTTTGACCTGTCATTGGCTGGTTTAAATGGCCACTTTACACACTGTGTAACATTCACCATTCTCCCTATATTTGAACATATGTATTCTTTCAATTCTTCCATCGAATGATCTTTGTGTAGTTAAAGAACTAAAACCTTTATTGATGTATGTGAGATTCCTCTGATTGAATTATTTCACCCACATACTAGGAAAATGCATATTTTAATATTTAAAGAATCAACTTTGTGGTCAAACGTTTTACTAAATATTATCAAATACTTGTAAATAACTACTTACCGACTTTTCTATGTCTACCGGTTTCAAGACGTACCCGTCTCTTTGTCACGACACCAATTAAACCAACATGCAAAACCCACAATACACCTTCACCATAGTTGTTGAACAAAAATATAAAACCAACACGACATGCATTTCAATAAGCAACCCTTACATGCACTGTAATCAGACCTAATGGTCATGAAAATATTTTATGTTGGGGGAGAAATAGTTGATAAAAGAGGGAGGGAATGAAGGGAGAGGTGTGAGTTGAATAGGTTCAGGGTGACCGTTACAATGAAACATCGTATAGTGGGCTATATTGAAAGGTTGTTTGATTGATCAAACAAACATTATTTTTTACTGCTTTCCTAATGTGAAATATTTACATATTATTGTTAGGGTTGCTTATTAAAATGCATATCGTGTTGGTTTTATATTTTTGTGAAACAACTATTGTGAAAGTGTTAAGTGGGTTTTGCATGTTGGTGAATTTGGCGTCGTGATGAAGAGACGAGCACGTCTCGAAACCGGTAGACATAGAAAAGTCGGTAAATGTTAATAACTACTACTACTACTACTCCCCGTAGGGGTAGGCAGAGAGAATGGACCGCCACACACGTCTATCCTGGCATACATTCCTAGCTTCCTCCACATTCATACATCTTGTCATACATGCCCTTCGGTTCTGTCTGCTTTTGACATGACCAGACTTAAGATTTTGGTTTATCTGATCATGCCACGTCTTCCTTGGTCGTCCTTGTCTCACGTTGCCGTTCATTTTCGCCATATTTACTTGTTTTACCATTCTCGTCGTCCATTCGTTCTACGTGACCAAACACTTTGTAAAATGCATATCTAGGTCTCTAAAATGTTCTCCATCTCTGTTGTTACATGTTAATATTAACAGCTCCCTAGGGGGTTGAATCTAGTTCTTGTCTATAAAAATTTGGACAAACTCAAAACATAGTAGATAATTAATGGTACATTAGTAAAATGCATATTGAAAGCATAGAATTAAGAATATTTAATTCTATAATTGAAAGCTTAATGAACCTGTTAAGGCTTCCTGCGTGGTAGTATTGGTTGAAATGCTATATTTTTGTTTATTTATTTATTAATGTTTCAGTTGCTTGAAATGTTTAAGTTTTATTTTTATATGCATAATAATTAGATGTAAAATTCATAAAAAAATATTTCGAATCGTTATCGATAAAATAGATGAACGTAAAAAGTGACTGACTTAAATTTTATTTTGTTTTGTTGAAAAACCGTTTAAAAGCTATATTTAAAAATTCAAAATTAACATGAAGGTTTTTTCAACAGTATCAATATTAATCAAATCTGTGTGGGTGGAACGAATTTTAGACCATTGGGAAAATTGTCGCGCCATTAAAAATGCCTATTACGTCAGCGTAAAAATGTGAATTATTTAACCCCTGTCCCGCGATCCAGAGAAGCATCTCCATTTCATCCTTCGAGATCTATTTTGGTGCCCAATCAGGGATCCGCAGGTGATCGGGCCGTATGTCAACCTGACAGGCGGGACAACTGGATGAGGAGCGAAAAAAGCGGCGGAAATAAAGGAAACATCTCCACAGCGGTATCGGAAAATGGTCGTTTATTTTACTCGGAGCCCAAATGTCAACTGTAAATAAAGGAGTCATTATATACCTAACGTACCTTCCTCCGGATAACATAGAAAATTAGTCATAAGATTGAAAAGAGGCATTTTTTTCTGAGAGCCAAAGAGGAATGAGCAATTTAAGTGTTTTTAAAAAAAAAAATATTTTTTAACAGATTATTAAACCAAGCCAAAAAAACTTTTTGAATTTTTATGTATCGTATTATTAGCGCTATAACGTCTCAAGTTCTCTTCCGCTTCTTCTAAATCCGTCCTGCCGATTGATCCGTCAACGGTGGATAAACCGGAAATCTTCCACAACTCTCTTATCATTGGTGGATTCATAATATGAACTAGTGATGATTTTCAAAGTATTTCATTTGAACCAAAATATTTTTTAATGTTTTTTCGTACATTTTCAAGAAAGTTTTCTGCATAATTTAATGCTCTAATTTTTACCGCGCGTAAAAAATAATTTGTATCAAATTTTCGGTAGAGCTGAAGTTCCTTGTTATGTGTATATCGGACCATCCGCATCCTGGAGAAAAAGAAAATAAGAATTACTATCTACATTTATAAAAGTTAAAAAAATTTCGTCATTATTCATTTGACAAGTTCATTCATTAAACAGATTCCCGGTGGATCCGCGTCAAGAATTTTGTGTCTTGGATAGAAAATCCAAAATCGGATTTCGTTTTTTTCTTGCTATCGTTTTTTTAGAGGGTTGATTTCAACAAAAAAATACACATATTTAACCATTTTGTATACACACACATTTGCGATAGTGTTTTATTTTATTTATAATAGTTTTAAACACCTCAAACAGTTTATTTTAACATCACAAAATTTTACGACATTGGTCCGTTTAGACCCTAAGCCAGAAAGATTAAAACAATTCATTCGATTTGATAAACCTTGTTTCTATTTTATTTGATAAAAAATTGACACTTTTAAAACACATTTTATTTTTTTTACTTGAGAGTAAGCTTCCCTCTGTGTTCTGAGCAGTGCGAAACAGCTCCTCCATACTACTAATCTTGGACCATTCTCTAATGTTTCGAAGCCAGGAAAGATGTTTAAAATATGAGCGTTTAAAATTAATAATTAATGTGTATATTTTTATGATTTTTACATCTGAAACTTTTGTTGATGTATAAGATTGATGTATCAGAAAACGCCTAAAAAAACATTAAAATGTTTTATGCTAATTCTTAGAGTATAACCAAATGTTGTCAGACAAATCATTGACTTCGATGCGCCTGGGATGTTATCAAAATTATTGTTAAATATTTTTTATTGGACAGAGAACCTCTTTGAGAAAAGAAAATGGAAGTCTAGACTTATGGCAATGGCTCATATGATTGGTTGCGTGTCATCACTTTATCCCACACTTTACACATTCACCGTTCAACCCTTTATTTTAAAAAATACGTGAATCTAATAAGAAAGGACAATGAAAAATGCCCTTTATTTGAGTAGATACATATTTAATCATTAAAAATAATAAGAATTGACTATAAAATATGCCTTTATTGGGACAGATGCGTAAATTATAATTTATAATAGTAAAAAAGAATTATGAATTATTGCAGTAAAAACCACCCATTAAATAATTATTTCACGTCGACCTTGCAGAGAATCGAATTCGATATCTCGGGCATTTGCCAACCAGAAGACCATTAGACCTGATTATTCTCCGCTCGATTTCCTTTTTAACTAGTCCAGGATTCAGGTTTTGTTTCACGTGCAGAACTGTAATCTCAATTCCTCTCGAACGCGGATATCTAGTATCTAGATAGATAACCATTTCGTTAATATCTTGAGTAAAATTATTTATTTATTTACGTTCCTAAGCAAAAGGTGACAGAGTGACGGATGAGCTGACATAAAATGGAGGGTGGGAAGTTTGAGTGGTTAATAGGCGCTTACCTGAGACATTACCTTTGTAATTAACCAGATGGGAGTGACGCTAAGTACGGTGACCCTAAAGATTAGCCAACACTTCATATAAATGCCCTACAAGGGATCGTCTTACCCTACTCCTAAAACCTTTTTTAAATTTTACTGAAGGCACTCGATCCAATAAAAGTAGTTATTTATTTGACTTTTATTGAACATAATATTATGTACATTGTTGGGCTTATTGCTATAAGCAATAACATCTTACCAACCAAAACTGGTATTGGTCAAGCAAGGTTTCAACTGAATGCAGATAATATTTTTGTATTTATCGTCTAATCAATATTATTTCATTTTTAACATAAAACAGTTTCTTATAAACCTACCTGTATAGATAAAAGCATACGGAACTACATTGGTCGATAATACCTACTCAAATGAAAAATATTGATGCGACCCGAAATTGTATTTTAAAAAAAAAAAACATTTTGAATAAAAAATTTAAAGTGCATTTTTAAAACAAAGTGTTTTCCTATAATAAACCCGGGAAATGACAACATTAACCGAACTGACCAATATTCTGCGGTTTAAAAAATATAAACAATGTAGTTCCCTAGAACGATTATTTATGTGTTTATTTGTGACCCCAATGTTACACCAATATAAAAAATTATAATTTTGTGCAAAAAACAAAACAAACGATGATGTCACACCTGTGACATTCTTCGTACAAACCCTAACGCGGCCTTCAAATACCAACGTTTATCTTTAAAATCCAGAAACACCTTCAAAATAGATTTTAAAAATACGTAGATACTTCTTGTTGGTGTACCTACCTACCCACTATAAAAATAAATAATCGCAAAACTTTTTCCGTGTCGCATCATTTTTATCGGTGCCTTAAGGTCAGTTGGGCAAGAGTAACTACGGAGCAAAAGGAACATAATCTCAAAATCTATAGAATTAAGGGTCCATTTGCTCGGTCAGTCAGACAGAAAGGTGCATTGTCGTTTCAGAATCAAAACAAAGATGTTATTATTGCATTTTATTGAAATAATTTTTGACATTGCTTTTGATTGACACTCTTGCCCTGAATAAGAACGAAGGCTCTTTTTCTTGCTCATTTGAATGATTGAAGATACAAAATTAATTGGCAGTTTCTCTAGTTATTGATATTCAAGGATATTAAGTATTAAAGCATCTTATGTATTTCATTTAAATTATTTATTGACAATTCTTGATGGAATTCCATTGTAATGATGTAATAACTTATATTTCCCCATTAGAGAGTGAAAGCGCTAATTGGTCAAAATAAATAAGTGGAAGTGTACCAAGTATTTTTTAAATTAATAACTTATATGGAAATATAAGTTATTACATCATCTTATGTATATTATAACTTTATCGGGAGATAATCTGTAATAATTTCTTATCCTGGGTAAAGGGGAAAGAGGAAGATTTTTAGATTATTATTAATAACACTATGTTTTTGGTGCAAAAGTAGCTTTATATGAAATAATTATAAATATGTTTTCGTTCTGTAGTAAACAAAAAAGTAATAGCAAAATTCTAGACACGGAAGGGTTTAATTTGAATTTACAAAAAAATATGACTCTTACCCCACCTGACTTTATACGTAATTGATTGTATTTTCCGGTTATAAATACAATAATTTTACCAAACAAAAACAATTTTAGAAGTAGAAAAATATAATACCTAGGTACATTGACATATATGTTTGATAATTTATTGTAATATAAATATGGCGAGACCGTTGTTTTTTTATAAAGCCTCGAGACGCGTATAATATCATCCTTCATCTATCTTTTATGTTTTTATAAAATTAAATTGATGTTTGTTTTGTTGGTAAAATAATTTTTACACTGGATAAATATTTGTGAAGAGCAATACAAGAAATTAAAGTTTGGATGTTTATTTCATTCTAAGGTACAGCTGCCACCTGTGGGCATATTTAATAATTATTTTGTCAAAGAACTGGATATAAACTGCTAACGTACCGATTTTTCACATTTTCAGGTCCTAGGTACTAATCTTTTTACTGCTTTGGAACATCGTCCTTCAGTCTGGGTTATCAGGACTGTTCAGATCCTCTGCTATTGAAAAATATTCCCAAAATTAAATTGAACAATAATATGATACAAATATGTCCATATTTCGTCCTTGTAATGTTATTATATTAACAATATTATAAATAAAATATTTTAACAAGTTAGAACAGCCATCTGTTGTAATTTTATAAAATTAAAATTTATTATATTCAATATATTTTTACTGTAAAATTAGATTTTATTACATATGATTATAATATAATATACATCACAAAACATCAATTTATTCTTAAAATCATAAAAATAAAGATTTTGTTTCAACTCTTAGTCTGGAGATATATTATGTCACCAGTCAAAACTAATCTAGTGTTTTTATCTAAAAAAAACACAAATCTTTGCTTGGCATTTTGTATTAACAAAATGCGGTTCCGGAAAGAAATATACATACATATAAAAGTTAGCAAAAACTCAACTTTTGTCGGAGAACAAAGTTATTTTTGTTACGCTTTTTCACTTGTTTGTGTGTTTCTCTAAGAATAGTCTGGGACTACAATTAAGTAATTAGAAGATTTAAAAAAAAAACAAAACAATAAGTAGTAAGAAAAATTTATTTTTTACACTGGCCACAACATGTCTTTTCTTCTATAGAATCAGGCTTATAATTAGGAGTCCAAGGTCCGAGACTGGAAGAGGAATAGAAATCCATCGGATAATGTTCTCCTTGATCCGGTTTCCACTCTGCCTCTCCGATACAAACAGCTAGTTCATATGGGGTAAGCAATGGTTTAGAAAACGCTGTACCCCAATCAATAGACAAACGAGGGCAAGCAACTTGAACAAATGCATCAATTCCATTGATCAATTTTAACTTTTCGGGAAATATTTCTGATAGAAGGATAACAATGGATTCTTGTTTTTTTATTCGAGATTGCAGACTCTCTAAAACTTTTGGACTTCCTTGTCTTCCAAGAGTTCCAAGAATAAGGCCAAATGTATTAGCTGACTTTGAAGTCTCCACTGCTAAACGTCTGTTCTTGCGCATCAAATCATGATCGTAAAACTCTTCCGTGAATTTTTTTTCATAAGGATCATATCTAAAGGCCCTTGAATTTGGGTTGGCAATCATCGCAGCCTCCAAATGAAATCTTCCATCTCCCAAATAAACAACAATATCGGAACAGTTCATTTTTGGTGCAGTACAACCGAGAATCTCTCCCGGAGACAGCGGTTTGCACTGAGGAACATTAACAGTGTATCCTAGCTTTCTTAATTCCACAGCCGCAGTGTGCAGAGTGCTGACAAACTGAATAGTACTTACGAATCCTAATCTCGAGGTTATTTGTGGAAAGTTTAGTTTGATGGTATCGATGAAATGAAGAATGTCGATTTTTATATCGACAAATATATATAATAATTTGATTCCAGAGGTTTGATCGACGGGGATCAAGCAAGAGTGACCGTAATGTACTAACAAATCAACACCCAGCGCTTTGGCCGTGTAATCATCCACACAACAAGCTCCGTAAGTTACATCTCCCATTATTAGAGTGTCAGCATCAGTAAACATCTCAATGATATCGCAAATTGTAGTTGCAAACATTAGCAATCCTGGAAATAAAAAGGAAAAAATATTAAACATTATGTTTTAAATGAAAAATACTTTCACTAATGTTTTATTATATAAAACAAAAGTATAATAAATATGTATATTGCAGGTCAAAAATATATGCAATCAGTCACAAATACATTCAACTGTCCATCATGAGGACAAATCACGATTGTTTAATTCAAATAAGAATTGTAGCAATGTCTTTACTCAACCATATCTCTTAGGATATTGACATCTTTCATGTTACTGAAAGAAAAGAGGATAGCTTCCTTTTACTGGTTATTATTATTTTATCATTTTTTCACATTCAAATTGTATAATTATTTTTTAAAAATATTATGTATGCCTTGAATATATTTTTTGTAATGTACATACAATTAATCAATAAATAAATTGATATTGACAAAGCCTTTAACCCTTTATAGAACACCTAGAACTAGGTGGTATACAAATATATCACAAGAATTGAGGTATTTACTTTCTATTATTTCATATATATATATATAATAAGTCTTATGTCACAAGAAAATCGTATTAATGTACACTGGTAGATCAGTCATCCACTCAGCTTTTTCAAATGCAATAGGTTTGTTATTTGTTTAAAAAAACACATTTTATTAGGTTTTCAAGATGTAAATCAGCACAAAATATGTGTCCTATAAAGAGTTAAATGTGTTCAATTTTCACACATCATTTCAGTCACTGCAGTTTAGAACATGTTATGCATGAGCAATAGATGACTAATTAAACTGTTAACATACCCTCTGGCATCTGCAATGCGACCATTTTTGATTTCAGTTGTTTTATTCGCCATATGGTCTTATGAATTTCAAAATTGTAATTTTTAGGTAGCACTTCGCACGCTGCATTTAAAAGCTCATTTTTTGAAATTTCTTCGGGAATCTTATTAATGGATTTTATGGGAGCTTTGAACACTTTCCTTTCGGGTTTTGCCCTGACAACAACTACATTTGCAGGTATTTCATCCATATTATTGCATTAGTCTAATATTATTCCAAACACTAAGTGATAAGTTACAATATATTTTTTAAATGTGTTCCGTTATAGATATTCTGGCTTTTGAATTAGAGTTTTGAAAATGTCCATTAGTTATCGTTATCAAGTTACAAATATAGAAGTATCTTATATTGATTATTGATGGCGATTATGACACGATTTTGGATTGACAGATTGACCACAGACGATTGACCAGAGATTACAATGATCGATGAACCATGTAGCCTGTGTCAATGAACCACAACCAAATATCACAAACCACAAGCAGTTCGCTCAAATCTCTAGTCTCCTAGTCTGTGGTGCGCTCACAACTCACAAACCATCTCTGGTTTTGTCAATGTTTTCTTCCATTTTGGTCTGCTTTCTGTCATTTTGTTCTCGGTTTTAGTGTTTTGTGTTATGCCATTTTATATACGTTTAGTTAAAACATATTTGCAAACTCAATTGGTTTTTTTGTATTTGTAGAATGTCTTACCAATTTCGTGGGGGTAATTTACCCATGCAACCTCCGCTTCCTCCCCCAATGAGTGAGTTTTGCAGTTTTGCTTTTTTTCGATTGCTAATAATATAAAAAAGAATGAACAGACTTTCGGGAAAATAATGTGAAGTCTAAACAATAGTGTATAATTTTATATAAAATTTTTCAAATAAAAGTGGTTTGATCACGTAAGATCAATGTCATAAAATCTATAGACTTTTCATTCGGCTTTTCTAATATTTAAAATGCACCGACAGATTGGTCATGTGTCGGAATGTAATCTATGCTGATCATGAATGTAATCTACGTTGCTTCAAGTCACACATATTTTTTCTTTCAGTGCCTAATATGGGAATGATGGGAGGTCCCGGCTATGAGAACATGCACTCCAATTATAACATGTCTCACGGTATGATGATGCCAGGGTTAAATGACGCTCCCCTGGAGTTTAATATGAGTAAAAACATGCAACCGGCTCCTACGACCATGCATCAGCCACCTCTACCCAATGATACCATTCCCACTGGGGAAAACTTCGATTCCAGGAGGGATCAAGAAACAGACAACGGGAGGCACAACTCGAGCGATACGAGAGAATCTTATCGTAGAAGATCTAGAGAAAGAGACGGGAGAAGACGCGAAAGGGACAGCGAAAAAGACCGCTCGCGCCAAGATCGTAGCAGGTCTGACTACAAAATTCGCGATAGTGCCCGGGGAAAACAAGATAAAAAGGATAACTCGTCTGTGGGCAATATTAATGATACGGGAAATAAGACGAGAGATGAGGGAATGGAATCATCTAATATAAACACGCAAAATGTTATCGGGCCTCAGATGCCCAGCATGAATCAAAGTGAAGTTATTGCCTCACAAAATAATGGCATCGCTGCAACAGCCCAACCAGGTATTTACTTTTCTTTTTGTTAGTCTGAAGTTCCGCCTTAAGTTTACTTGGCGATATATGCGTTAACAGTTATAATATTCTTCCCGACTGTTCTTTCAAAATACGAGTAACTAAATTATTTGTGTCTTTAAGGTATGATGTTTGGAGGAATGGGAATTGGAGGTATGTTCCCTGGAAACCCAATGATGGGTGGAATGGGGATGATGGGAGGTATGATGATGGACCCGACTATGATGTCCATGGGGCAATATGGCATGTCCGATCTGAACTCTATGAGTACTATGCCGATGGTCAATCCGGATGGTGTAGTCCCCTCTAACGACATGAGTATGATGGCGATGCAATCCTTTCCCGTTAATCAACCGACCAAAGATATAATTCAGCTGAAATCGTGTTCCCTGGTGCCTCCATATCCTAGCTCCGTCCTTCCCACTACTCGAGAAAAGCCTCCGGGATGTCGCACGGTATTCATCGGCAGTCTCCCAGAAAACATCACGGAAGAAATCATTACCGAGATATTTGAGAGATGCGGCGAAATCAATTCTCTTCGCTTGTCTAAAAAGAACTTCTGCCATATTCGTTTCACTTATGAGCAATCAGTGGATGCAGCTGTGTTTTTCTCCGGATATAGAATCAGAATTGAAAACAAAACTGACGCAGCCAACTGCAGCAGGCTTCATGTAGATTATGCCATGGCGAGAGATGACCAGCACGAGTGGGAATGTAAACAGAGGGCCCTGCAAAGGGAGCAAAGGCACCGTGAGCGTATGGCTGCCAAGCGGCGACCTCCGTCACCTCCCATACATCACTACACCGATCACGATGCCGCCGATATTTGTGACAAAATAAAACAAGATGATAACTTCAATCAAGCTGTACAGGTAATTTTTTCTACTGAGCAACTACATGTCTGTATTATATTATAATATGGACAAGTACAATGTACACATTTTTTAAATAAATAAATGTTTCTTTTTTGTGTAAATTTCAAGATTGTGATTTATAAATATTATAATACCCATTGACATATTACAACAGAGATAAAGAACATTTTAGAGAAGGTGTACTACACATACATTTTAGAGGAGGGAGGCTCGGGTCCAGTCACTAGACTCTAGGTTGAGAAAGCTGTGCCATCTATTCTGCTCTCTTAGAGACATTCTGTATATTGGCACTTTCTGAAGTGTGTACTTTGCTCTGTTTCAATCCAATAGCTGGCTGGGGTGGTTGTGCGGCATCAATTTTAAAGCCTCTTATAATTTCACAGAAATTATTATTGACTTAATATTCCGGCGCCCTTCAACATACCCGTCAGAACAGTTGTTCCAATACACGAAGGTGCTGGATATGAGACAACTGTACCTGAAAGAAGTACTTACACACTTCTGGTCGAACAAAAAGGAGAGGTCTCAGCAAAATGTCCATACAAGGTTTTTGCAGAGCACAAATTATGTCATACCCAAAACCCGTACGACTTTTGCTCAGAGACATCTCTCATTTATCGCACTGAGTGTTCAATATTTTGGAAGAGCATATTAAGCTCTCAAGGACAAAAACTGTTTTGACAAAATGAGTTAAGGACTGGATTTTCCTGGAGGGATTTGAGTAGGAAACTCCTTGATGATTTTCCGAATGTTTGAGTTTACTGTTAACCATATTGATGTACCATATATGTATGTTTTTTAAAAAATATATTTTTTATGATTCTGATCCTATATTTGTGGTGATATACTCATGTGTATGTGTCAACTAATTGCTCGTCCCATCTCAACACAGGACTTCTAGTCCCATGGAGTTGGGACTTATGTCTCAAATAATGTACAATAAACTTATGTATGTAAATAAATAAAAATAATTAATTGAAAAAACATGTAAGTCTAGACATCTTACAGGGCTTATGACCTGTCATTGGCTGGTTTAAGTGGCCATTTTACACACTGTGTAACATTCACCATTCTGCCCATATTTGAACATCTATATTCCTTAAATTATTTCATCTGTTGATGTTTTCGAAGTTAAAGAGCTGAAACCTTTATACCTAGACTTCTATATTGCCTTCTCTAAAATGTTCTTCATCTCTGTTGTAATATGTTAATATTAACACCTTCCTAGGGAGTTGAATCCAGTCCTTGTCTATGAAAATTTGGACAAACTCAAAATATTGTTTATAATACTTAGTTTATTATTGTATAAAAACCGAGGTTGAGTAAACAACATTTTTATTAATAGGTATAAATTTTCTCCTCAATTTTAAAATGGAATAATATTTCAGGTCGTCATCTCTTGGCTAGAGCGTGGTGACTGTAACAAGAAGAATGTGAATGTGTTCTATTCTATGATTCAAAGCACCAACTCCCACGTTCGTCGACTTCTTAATGACAAGACTCAGTACGAAGAAGAGCTGCAAAGGGCCAAGGATGAGGCCAATATTAAAATGCAAACACTTTTGATACAATGTAAGTTTTTCAACATAATATTTACACCTCCCTCTGCCGTAAATGAAGATACGGACCGTGGAACTTAATGGGCATTGTAAGATCTGGATATTACATTTTTTGTTTCAGAAAATATTTTGTAACAAATAACTAACAAGTTGTATTATTTATATATTTATTTATGATGGAATTAATACAGTCTTTTTTAATAAACACAAGGTACAAGAAAACAATTTTTAAAAGTAAGACCAGTTACAAATTTCACATTAATTTATTAGAAGTAAATACAGATAGAGAGGGGAAAAAATAATGCATACTAAAAAAAATGTATTTATTATCAAAATTAAATAAAAAGTACATAAAGGGGGAGTAGACATGGTTTTATAGTGTTTATAAAACTTATATTTTATACAACAATATTCCAATTTTATTTTACCGAGATGAAGCTTAAGAGAAAAGACAATTGTATTCATTATGGCTCATTAACACATTGTAGACACAGTTTTTTCATTCCGATTTGTAAAACACCCCACTTAAAGTGTACTCTTTGTATCAACTTAATTATCATAATGTATTTGTGGCTTCAATATGCTTTCAAGGTGTGATCGAAGATGGCCACTATATTAGCATCATACAGTGTGCTAATGTATCCGTAGGTACTATTTTAATTTTTTTTATATTTGTTTATTTTCATTCCTCGATAAAAAGCCCAGTCTATATAAGAAGATTTATGTAGAGTTTGGATTCCACCAGTCTTCAGGAAGTTATGTAATGCGCAATTAGCTCACTCACCGCCGATGATGTGTATTCTCAAACTGAATTTAAACATCGGTAAGTAAACACTTCGGTCAGTCACCACCATCGGATCTAGGACTATTGGATTATGATCAGTCTCTAATGAAGAACGGTTACCACTCATGAAATTCAAAACTTGTGCCTTACGTGTAGATAATATTATTGATGACGCCATAAAGCATATACTATAGGATTGGAGTGTCATCCCCCTATTTACTATTAAAAATGATTTGAATGAGTAGAATTTAATAATCGCGGATTTATTACAGAAAATTTAAAGATTCTTGAATAAATTATTCATAAAAATGTGGTTTTAGGGGTTTGCAATATCTATCAGTTTTACAGTGATTACTATGCGCTATTATTTGATATTTTATCAAACTAACATACACACATTAAAACTAACTTTTGATAACCTACCTAAAAGTTAGGCATTATTGTTCAATGTCTTCTATAAAGCTAATGTTTTTTTTTTTTTAATTTGAACAAAAATTCATTTTTGCATTCTCAAAATTTATTCAAACATTTCAATTTGGTGGCCATTTTTAGTTAGTCAGACTTCTAATCTGGACTTTGTGATACCACCACGGACCACGACCCGCCAGTATGTGACTTGATGTATATCCCAAGAAGATGAGTTTATATAATTTACGATGGATAAACCAATAAGTTCTCCGAGCTTGCCTATTCTGGCATACTAACCACCCCTATTCTGAACTTTACTACAGATTATCAGGTCCCACAAGGTTACATTCCAGCAGCAAAAAGGATAGTTACGACTCATCCAATGGTGTTACAGTCAACATAAATCGGGTTAAAATATTTCACTGCTATGCCTGTGAAAAATACTTTATTTTACTCTCTTAAACCTAACTGTATTCACTATGGGTTATCCGGCTAACAATATATATAATACGAATCAAAGGCATTGGATAAAAAATGTTTTTTTTTTTATCTGAATTTATCTTTCTAATTGTGTAAATTAGAATAAATTATATATACCTATATAAAGTGAAATAAAATTCCACCGGGAAAATAAAAAAGATAATCCGTAAAATGTCTGCAAAAAAAGTAGTGAAGATATTGTAAACTTAATAACTTGGCCGTTATAATTTGGTTCCTTCTCCCTATCTCGGATCTCGTGTATTGGATGCAGTAAGGTGAATAAAATGAAAATCATAAGCTTGGGTTCAGACACAATCTGGTAGTTGGTTATTCTGCCAGGAGGTACCGGGAGGTAGTCAGGCGAGCAGTGGATGCACGTACCGATCTATTTGATTATACATGATGCCATGTTTTCACCTTATGTTCCGGGACGCAGTTGGTGAGGTGGAGAAGGTATTTGCAGCCGCTTCACATAAGAAAGTCTGGGACCATTTCAGTAAAGCGCAACGCAAGAACATTGAGATCTGGAAGAAGCAGTCTTCGGTAAGTTATCACCAAAGGTATTGTACACTGATGTTTCCGTTGTTTCACCTATTAGTATCTGTGGAGATTTCACTAACTTGTTAAGGTTTGTATCCGGAGAATCCAAAAACTGATGGAGTAACAAGATTGGACTGACCACTGCACACATACAAAACATCAATCTGTGCTAAAAATTACTATTTACAAATTCAACTGTATATATAATACTGTTGTCATACGGTGAAAGGCCATAACTACCATTTTTGACAAAAATTAATTAAGTGTACATCAGTATGAAAAGATGAACATTTGTATTTATGTAACAAAGTCCCAATTGTTTTTTTTAATATAAGAACAGTTATATATAAAAGGACGCAATTTCACTGAATGTATTCCGCAATTAAACCGAATCCATATTTTCTTTTACAAAAATGAAAGGGAAAACCTACAAAAAAAAAGTAAAGAGTATTTCTCAAAAATATTATTACAAAAAATAAAACTTACATATCATTGTAAATTTTGTAATTGTAAATAAGTATATTGGTCCATAAACTTATGGCAATCTCATAATTCACTTTCCACAAAACGCTAATTTACTTCGGTGCAGTTTCAGCCTTTCTTCATATGATAGCAGAATATTTTTTTTCTTGTAAGAAATTGTAAATATTGGAAAGTTTAATCGGTTGAACACCGTGCCGTGAGAATTCGAACATTTCTCGGGTAAGTGAGCTTTTAATATAATTTTTTTAACATCAGCCTTAATGTGGTAAATTTGGATGATTACCTCCGGTGACTACTGTCATCAAAAGTAGCCACGTATTGCACATGCCTCCCGAGAGCCTTAACAACATTTAGCTGTATTACAAGTTCGAGACAAGTTTTTTGGACATAATTTGGAAGGAAGCGCAGGAAATGGCAACTGACGGAAACACCTCGGCATTATTTGTGGCAACATATTTATCAGTTAAGGAGCGGACACTAATGTATGTATGAATTACGGGACGGAATGCCTAGACCACAGGTTTTCAAGCTTATTTGAATCATTGCCCCCTTTTTCAAAAAAATTAATTACTTAATACCCTACTGTTTTTTTTCAAAATTGATCAAGACAGTCTTTGAACATCTGCTACAGGAAACATTGACAAAATCAAAAGACTTATAACACATTAATAATGCTTCGTACTACATAAACTTAAAATCAAAAGTGTACTAAATAATAAAACTATGAGTTTGTGTCTATGTACAAACTTTAATGGACAACTAACAAGAATTTTCACTTTACCAGTTTTCATTGTATGCTCACGATATACGCAGTGATAAGTAACTTTTTTATTTCAAAAGGGTGTTTTGGAAATAAAACGATTTGAAATAGAAATTTCAAAGGTATTTATTAAAATAAAATATCAAATTATAATTAACAATGTAGATTGCTTACTTTTATTACTGAACAATGTGAGAGAACCATTAAAATAAATGTATGTTAATGCGAAGTATGAGCCTGGTGTTTTCCAATTAATTTTTCTTTTTTTAACATTGTCAATGCACACTAATCTCGGGCATCAAAAATATATTACAATAGATATTTTATAATGTTGAAATTTTATCATCTCATTGCTCCCTTTTTGGTTTTAATGCACCCCTACTTCCCCCAGGGCCAACATTGCCCCTTTATTCACCTTCAGTGCCCCAAGGCGCAGAATATGCCCACTTTGGGTACCTGTGGCCTAGACTTTAAAAAAGTTACTGTTCAATTATTAAGATGTCAACGGTATACTTAAACCCCTTGAAGCAGTGTAGATGTTATGTAAGCTATCTTCCAGTTTTTGGACTTGACTTTGATGCAGTTATTCTCATTATTGTGTTACCAAGGAATGATAAATGTGCGAAGTGTAAGACCGACCATTTTATGAGTTAAACAATCAAGTTAACATTATGATTTGTATTTAAAAGCTGTGGCCTATGTAACTTTTGCTGTGGATGGATAAAGAAGCAAGTTTTATAACTATTGCTCTCTCATTGCTGTTTCCATTTTACGGTGTTTAAAAATCCAGGTAAATATTATTACTTATTATGATTAAGAACAAACTCCATGCGGATGTTAATTATTTCTATGGATGTCACCAGCGGTGCTATTCTAAACCGCTCTCGCGGCTGTAGAAAATACTTTTATTTTGTGTATTTACATACAAAATACGAATGATTAAAGTATTTTCTACGGCCGCGAGAGCGTTTGGAATATCACCCCAGGTAGGTTATGGTATTGTATGTGTTAAAACTTTGAATTTGTAAATCTTAAATCTTTTTACTCAATCATTTTGGATCATCTCTCGTATTCGCTGGAACAACGCACCAAAGGAGATGGACGCACAGGAATATTATGATTATTTCCTTTATATTGGCAATCAGATTTTAATCTAAATGATGGAGTGGAGCAATTATGTTTTAAATTACTAATTTGTGTACTACACTGACATTGATGTGAATAAACAATAATAACTTAACTGCCTTTTAGATTATTTTTTTTTTATTATTTTCATTCGGTATGCTGCTGTCTATGCTAGTATCATTTCTTTAAAACCTTTCGGAAATAGAACTAATACCCAAAATATTAAGTAGATACATTATTAGAATGTGTTTACACATGTATGTATTATCACATTGGTTCAAGCCAGACTTGTTGACCAGTTGCTTTTTTTATAGTCCTATTCCTTCTATTCCAAAACAATGTTGATTTTTATTATTTAATACATGGTATATTATTTACTGAAACTTATTTAGAATTCTACAAAATAAACCCAAAGAATTGTGTGATTCTGGCATTTTAAACATTTAATGTTTTGGTTAATACCTGTGAATGTTTTAGGAAATACGAACACTGCAGCTTGAAGATTTCCTACAAGAAACTGGCGGAGGTGAAGAAATGGATGTCAGTGATGAAGAAGGAGCGATTCCAAGGAAGCGGAGTAAGCATGATGATGAAAGACTTCGAGTAAGTTTTCTAAACTATGAGTAGTTTCTTGTTATTATGTTTAAATATCCCCATTCTTTATGTACCATATTAATTCGATTTTAAGAGTTTTAATGCCCCATATGTAAATCTATATAATACGTTTTATGCTTTAGAAATAAACACTCTAATTCCTACTAAATACAACCATCTAAACATATGAAAATGCTCTACTTTCAGGAAGAAAATGACAGCTTAAAATGTCAGCTAGAAGCATACAAGAATGAAATAGATATAATGCGATCAGAAAATAAAACAGAGCTAGATACGAAATCACAAAACATTATTCAAATGAAATCTCGAATCGGAGTTTTAGAAAACCAACTTATGCAGTCCAAGAAGACACAAGCTGCTGAATCAATTAAATTAAAAGTCTTAGAAGCTAAAATGAAAAATAATCGGGTCATTGACAAGAAAGATGATCAAAGGGAAGATAAAGACGATCTAACCATCAACTTAATTGACTCAGTAGACAAGGTAACTTTAGTACATTCTAATATGATTGTTTTGATTTGACCAACTCAACTGTATTACAATGAGACAGTTGGTTTGTCCAATGTTTGTCGATATAGTAAACTAATTTTCCATTTATAAATGCAATTTTTGTATAAAATAATTAATTATCATTATTGGTCATGTTTAACTGATAAAGATAACTTAAAATTTGACATAAATAATAATAAATTGACCAATATTGGTAAATCTCTTATGGTCACTCAATTAGTGGTTTTTCTTAACCCTTTATAGGACACCAAGAGAGAGTGGTACATACTTATACCACCAAAAGTGAGATCCTTATTTTCTGTAATTTTGTATTAATAATAAGTCTTCCGTCACAAAAGTACCCCTAATAATGTACTCCGGTAGATCAGTCTACCTACTCTGATTTTCAAATGCAAGATGTAAATCAACACAAAAAAGGTGTCCTATAAAGGGTTAAGCTTAGGTGCCCTCTGCTGTAATTCAGTTGCGTAATTGGTAGTGACCGACCGAAGTTTCAGTTTCGGCCAATAAAAAGAGTTTGGGCCGCGGTTTCGGTTTTAGCCGAAAATTGTCTTAAACTTAGGCTCAGCCGAAACCGGTGTGTCGGATTACGTTCAGCTGTACTCAGGTGCATCTTATGGTTCGTGACCTTTAGTTTGTTTCTCCGGTTATTGTTTTACCCTTTTGCACGTAATCAATCATAATAATGCCTTTCGCATCCCAAAAAACAGTCACCATCCCCTTGGTCTGATCGAGTTGTCTTGACTTTCGTCAGTGGGCCATTGCCGCGTTTTCTCTACTGCTTGGACTGTACCTTTATCTTTGGCGTGTAATAATGGACTCATGTTTCATCAACAGTGACGTATTGACGAAAAAAATCTTTCAGATCACGTTTTGTCTTCACCCAAAGCTTCCCCGAATCCGTCACATGTGTGCGTTTTTTGGTTGATAGTGAGTAAATGCTGTGTTTTTGGTCGACTCCTAAGGTTTAACAATAAAATCACCTTATTTTGGGCGTTTTGAAGTGACTGTTAACTTATTTAAATAAGTTTTGATCAAAACTAGAACAGAAGTCAAAATTCGGTTTCTATTTCGACTGAAAACCTTATTTCGGTCGGTCACTAGTAATTGATCTCTCGTCTCTTGGTGCAAAATGATCAAGTGTAAATTTTTTTTTTCTATTTGATATTGTTTCTTACAGGTGGAAAGTAAATCTCTGGATATATTACCATACACTCTCGTGGACAGAGAAGCCAAACTGATTGGCATCATCTCCACCTTTCTTCACGTTCATCCATTTGGGGCCAGCGCCGACTATTTGTGGTCTTATGTCCAGAAAATGGAACCCGAAATTCGACAAAACCAAATAGAAGATTTATTGTGCAAATTTCCCACTGTTTTTATACAAAATGTTTCTGGAGTAGGTGCTAATATTGAGCGAAAGTGGGTCTTCAATGGTTTCAAAAATGTTTTTGATTAGTTCATTAAATAATTTTAATTTTTAAAATTAAATTTTCGTAATAGATTGACAGACATGTCACATATCGCTAGTTGGCCATACGTTAAAACGTTTTTTTGTCATCACCATTTAAACATGTTTATGAAACTTAATTGTGTTAGAATGTTTTAATTTGTATTTGAAATCATACAAAGTGAAAATGACAAACTGCAATAGTGAAAAATAAAATTTATAGAATGCTGACTTCGTACATTCTGATAAGAAAACTAGTATTCTAGTTATTTTAGCCAGTGGGAAAGGAGTTTGAAATAATTTTTTTTTTTTTTTTTAAAACGTGCTATCCTAAAAATAAATATTGGTAATATAAAAGTTTAGAACTATACACTCAGAAGTATTTCAAATAATAGTCATCATATAATATCGTCTTGGACATGTCAAAAGTCGGAAATAATCTGCATGTCTGGATGAGAAGACATATGAATGTAGAGGAAGTGGGGTCTGATGCAGAGACAGTGATATGGCATTTTATCCTCTCCACCTACCTCTACGGGAAAATGGTGTGATAGTTTGTTTATTTGTTTGATAGATAAAACTCGAGTACAGATTTATGGCAGAGTGACTTAAGTTCTGAATTTTTCAACGATCACTTTATTACAAAATTATGCAATCATAAACAACTGTTTCTGATCACATAATGGACTTAGTTGAAAATCAAATTATTATTTCCTAAGAATAATTAACTTGTGTGGAAGTTAGGATGGAATGCACTTATATTTTTATTTAGTTTCAAATTATCGAAACATTATTTTTTGCCAGACTTACATCTGTGTTGGCATAAATTATTTTTAAATTTGTTTTCCTTAAAATTGTGTAATCTGAGGATCTTGGAATGGATCCCCACTCTTCACATGGTCTTTCAAAGTTTACTGTTGATTAAATTCCAACTCTTGTTCATTATTCCAACCGGGCCGCTATTACAAATGCTATCTTCATCGGTACACACTGAGACAGTATACTTAACTTTCCTATCTCTGTCTACCTCTGTATACTCTACCGACCTGTCAATACGTATTTTCATTACGTCAGACTCAATATAATAAAATTTAAAAAATAAGTGTCGCCGAAACTTTACTCTATGTTCATTACTAAAGTATTTCTTTCGTTTTAAAGGATCAAATAAAATTACTTTGTTTTATGAACCACTTATTTATTATCACAACTGACTAGTTTCGGTTAGTGCTAACCTAAAGTTAGTGCTACAAACATCCAAAATATTTACTTTGTAGTTTAAATAGACCTCTATGATGTTTGTATTTTAATTAGGCGTCTAACGTGAGACGAGGACGACCAAGGAAAACGTGGCATGATCAGATAAACCAAAATCTTAAGTCTGGTCATGTCAAAAGAAGACAGAACCGAAGGGCATGTACGACAATCTTATTAACTTAAAATTAAATACATATTTTTTCATTTAGTTTCTTTTACATTTATTATATTGAACATAATTTAAATTATTGTATTAAACAATTTTTTTGGTGTGTGCACGAGTTCCTTACACTAATATAAAAAGAAATCGGCAATGTTTGTGTACATACTGTTTGTTTACCTAATAAAATAAATAAATAATAAAATAATGACAAGATGTATGAATGTGGTAAAAGCTGGGAATGTATGCCAGGATAGACGGTGTGGCGGTCCAATCTCTCTGCCTGCCCATACGGTGAAATGGCGTGATGGTAGTAGTAGTAGTAGTAGCTCTATGATTAAAAGCAACCACTTCAAAATGATTTAAAATTTTAAAAAATCGCAATTAAAGCAAAAAGTCCTTGTTTAAACATGACTTATATACGACATTTGACAGTTCCTAAGACGGTATGGTAAACTTTCCTTTCATTTCTATCTACCTATGTATTACAAAGCTGGCTTTATCGACACGTCGATACGAGCTTTTAGAAAGATAAGAAAAAATGTGGAAGAAATACAATTATATTTACTTTTCATACTGGCATATTTTTATCAAATCTCAAAGGTCATGTGGTCTTACGCATACACTCTAATTGCCCCAAGTTTTCAAACCGAAGGCTAGATGCAGTTATAAATTAATAAAGCAGCATCTAGCCATTCGGTTTGAAAACTGACAGTTATGTCGGAATTAATTTGGCCTTCAAAATTTACTTATTTCTTTCATATTTTAAATAGGCCTTTAAAAAAAAAGTGACCACCTCCGATTAAACATTTAAATAAATCGTAATCAAAACAAATAATGCTTAGTGGAACAAAATTTCACTCTTAAGGCATAGAGATATGTGTGCCATGGGGTAAGTGTCCCACCCTTTGGTACATATCGATGTACCTACCCAAAACTTGAAGGTAAAGGGTCGTAGCATGTTTTCGTAATCGCTTAGGAGAATTTATCTTCTACTGTACCGTCATGGTGAAGGTATGACGTCCTTAACTTCTGATTGTAATCTTGGCATTTTGAAGAAGATAGTGCGGAAAGCAAGATGAATATATTATGGGATCAGATGTTGTCTCCTTAAGTTGATTGTTATACAAATATTTTATTAACTTCACCTGTCTTCCATATTTATAGATTTCTTAATGCTATTTATCCAACTTCTCATATTTAGATAACAAGACGTCCCAATAAAACACAATGCTATTTTGATGTTAGTATCCTTTTGTCTCTATATAAATGTATTTAGTAATACATAATATGAACTGATACATACTGAATCCTCTAGCATAAGAATGTATTTTTTATGTTCACAAAATATAATTTATTTTCTTTGTAATAAATCTTCTACGTCTATTCTGTTCAATAATATTAAATGTGGGATAAGCTAGCATTACATTTTGAAATATTGCAATACTTAAAAAATATAATTTTGATACAATATGTTACTAGTACTTTTTATACTTAAAAGTAAAGGGTTCACATGATTTGTATAGATATATTACATTGTACTCTTCTTGAATCATGTTGACTCTCCTGAAAATAAAACATAAAAAATTAGTTTGGTTTTTCATAATTTTATGAATATAATAAATCGTATGAAGATGTATGTAATAGTGTTTGGCAACTGTTTTGTTTTTTGTATCAAACATGTTGGCTTTTGTGCGGTTTTTTATTCATATATTACTTAATAGCAAAAATAATGTAAAATCAAGTTCATTTGACATAAATTAAACAAAACTGTATGTGTAACTCTTTTTCTAAATAGTGTTATCGGCCTTTTTTTCTAGCAGTGATATATGTATTTTGTAAATCATGAAAATACCTATGTTAAATTATTAATAATATATTATTTGATAATTCAAACTTCAACATTTAACCTACGCGTTACCACAATTGCGCCGGTTCGTCGCCCGCGTCTGCCACAGTCAGGCTTCTCGGCGAAAATGGAAGACAAAGCCGTGAGGTAAGCTAAAAAGACTTTCCACCGGATCCAAGTGCTAGGACTTTATACTCTCGAGCGTCCTTTTATTATTAAAATGAAAATATTTTCATTTATTGGGAATTTGGGAAACTACATGCAGTTGCAAAAAACTTGGTAGAAAAATGGGAATCAAGTTGATGTCAGAGTAGAGTTTGAACCTTCGGATGTGGAGTGGAAACATTGGAGTGGAGATTACTGTGGGTCCAAAACCCGTCTTAAAATAAAAATATATTTAATTGCCGACTGGTTTCGAAGCTACAAAAGCTTCTCTACCAAGGAAAAATTTAGTAAGGGGTTTTATCCTATATTTCAATTTAAGCAGTGTCTACTAAATATTAAATCTAAACATATGGAGATAATAAGTCAAGTCGTGTCGTGTGGGGGATGAGGTGGGTTGAAATTTGATTCCTAAAGCTAGACAGAAGTGTACTACAGGAAATTTTGTTTATTTGATTATTTATTATTTTTGTGTTATTATTTATCGCTGTTTTAATTTCATTTTAAAATTGAGTATATGCTGTTTAAATGAAAAATAGGATTATATTTTTTACTTAATTTTACCTAGATAATGAAGCTTGTGTATCTTTAAAACTACTCCGTAATAAAATATGAAATAAGTGGTTAAAAACAAAGTTGTTTTATTTTAATTATTATATAAAGTTAGTGCTTAAAATATCAAATGTAAAAAATATTACGTTGCAGTATTTGTGAACAAAATGTCAACTATTGACAATGATAACTTAGTATACTTTCGTCAAATTGTACCGTTTGCTGTGTCAGAAGGGGGTGTCTGTGTCGTCTTCTCAGTGTCCACAATCTGCCTGTACTCTGCCTCGGCATCCACAATATCTCTGTCCGAACCTCCGGCTTGATCTCCACTTCCAGGAGCTTGTGGGTTCTGTCCTCCTCGTACCTTCATCTTCAGACGGATCTCGCGCATTCGAGCCTCGAGTATCCGTTCCCTTTTACTCTCACGCTCAAACATCTAATAATCAAGCATAGGTATATTTAACAAATATTGTTTTTCCTGACGTAAAAGTAAAAAATATGTATTAGATATCTTGAAACATTTCATACAAGAGTATCAAATTGTACTATTATCAAAGGGCAGACAGCTATTATTAGCTGATACACCCCCCTATTTTAACTCCATTTAACATTAATTTCCACTGAAGTGTTTTATCCTTAATGCATATTTGTAACACTTTCTAAATTAAAATAAAATTTCGGATTAAAAAAAAATGTCCATCTCAGATGTTAGACTAGTAGAGTTAATATATGTCTTGTTGCTCCTTATAAAAATGTGTATAGGTACATATTGTGATTACAAAAGTTACATAGGCAAAAAATAAAATAAACAGATGGTATTGTAAGTATGAATACTTTTACCTGCAAGATGTTACAATACTTCTTGCAATTAATTTTTTTTAAATAAAATTCTGGTAGAATCCTGAAAATTGTTATATTTTGTAGCAATGACATACAATAAGGAAATTAGTTTTTTTTTATGTGCACTCTTACATTTGTCATGAGAAGTTTGTCGTTCTTAGCGGATATTCCTAAGTTCTCAGATAACTCCACCAAATATACAGCTCCCTTTCTACTACCACATGGAACCAATCTGCCCTAAAAAATAATACACAATAACGATTTATTTACGCCAGTGGGGCATTTACAAAAATGATGTACAGAAATATCAGTAAGTAATTATTAAAAAAACAGCATAAATTAAAAAAAGAATTTGAGAACAAAAAAGCATCCTTAAATGCAAATAAAAAGTTAAAATGAACTCATGTCCTATGTAGTAACACAAAAAATTTCGAGCTTTACTTGATCCTGTGGTCTTATTTTAGTGAGAGGCTCATCACAAAGTTGTGCTGTGATAACAGGAGCGTTTTGTTTCCTTAAAATATCCCAACAGCATAAACAACCGTCCCACCGAGTGGTCATAAACATTGAGAACCTGGAAAAAACAAAAAAAAATAGGTTTCTACCTTTCCTGTTTAAGTTCAACGTAAACAAATTGTGACATCGTACCGTGACGGACTCCAAGCAGCGTCAGTCAGCTTGGACCTGTGGAAGTATGTCCAAATAATGGGGCTTTCTTTACAATCTTCCGACCAAATCCTCGCTGTCCAATCTCCAACAGTGAGGAAATTTTTTACAAAACCTGGATTTCGCTGAAGAGCGTAGACCGGACCCAGGTGTGCTGCATACTAATAAAAATATTAAGCGCACATGAATTCTATTTTAGACAAAATCGTTTTATTAGCAATTAAATTGTGTTATTGGCATAATACAGTATGTGTATGTACAATAAAAAATATGTACCCTTCCTGGTAAACGCTCTATGGGGGATTTTCCTTTACGATTACCTCCTATAACTAAGCCTTGTTCTGTTCCACACATAAATCTGTAAATAAAAAACTCATTTGTAATGTTTATTCTAAGGAATGCTGATATTCTGTATCGTAGGTAAGTTTATTTTATTAGTAAGTACATAATTATGTATTTATACAATATAATATGTACTATTTTATCATTTTTTACCAACCTTTCTTCACAACTTTCTAAAATTTAGGGTTTAATATCCCCATTGATTTTTTCAATAAATGTGAAGTGCCGGGTTAGTTTAAAGCACTTTTAATTTATTTACTATTGTGTACAAAATCATACAATTTAAAAATCTTAAAATCTAAACATGAAAAACAACACATTTAATAAAATATACATAATATTTATGATACCTTGTTGGAATGGTAGTTTCATATTCCAAGCAACTAACTCCCAGGGCCCTAGTAACTGACTGTTCTTCACCGACAGCTTTCACAGGATCAATAATCATAGTATCAGTAGGCTCGGAGAGTTTTCTTGTATCCCACCTAAACATCGTAAACAAAATATTGATACTTGTTTTTACTTAGCTTACATGTTATGTATTGAGTTGTATAACCAAGTGTTGTATCTCACCATTTGCATTGACCATCGGTGGATGAGGAAAAAAATTCTGTTCCAGTTTTTGAATTGATGTAAAGAACATTTCTTACGGGATCTCTATGAGCTTGGTGCATTGGGCAAACTTCACATGGATCTGATCCTTTTCGGGAATCAAAAGCGGCAACCTAACAAAAAAAGACTCCTTAGACCGAATTTAAACTATATTTTACTATTCCAATTCAGCTATCAAATACTATACTTGACCACTGAGTAAACCGCCGACTAATGTATTAGGGTCTCTGGGATTAAATTCAAGGCAGCATAAGGGGACATGGGGCATGATGACCAGCTGCGGTTTGTTTGGATTTTCTGTAAAATAAACAGTAAAAGAATTTAGGCTGAAATACTTCAGCAGAATAAACAATAAATTAACGATATCCTAGTAAGTGAGATGTTACATGGTGTAATAATATTTTCATATGTAGCATTGACAATGGAAGAATTATGTGCGTCGAGGCGTATTAGAGATAAATCTTCATTGCTGTACTTTTAAAAAACATGATTGGTTAAATGTTATGTATTTATTTAGATAGTTTTACAAAATATACATTTAAATAACTATTTATACCTTAGCTAAAAAACAATACACACAAAAATAATTTCAAAAACAAAACATTGTTATTAAATCCAGACGCTTTTTGATGACATTCTATCTACCTATATGAATGTTTGTTTTTAACAAAAACCATTGCCATCCCATGAAACAATGTGATAGACCTAGCATCCCTAAACTCTTTTGTTTTTTTTTTCTTATTCTTTTTTTTTTTTTAAGAAATATTTGCATTCATAAGAATGAATAAATCATAAGATGGATGAATGAATAAATCATAATGGTAAATCATAAGATTTACCCAAATATGTCAATTTTGCTCACTATTAGAAAATGGGAATCAAGTTGAGGTAGAGTGGGATTCGAACCATAGACCTTTGGTCCGTGAGTCCGAGACACTAGCCACAGGACCACAACTCGATTCCTTTATGGTACAGGTTCATCTGAGTTGCCTGTATTCTTGTTTTTGGGAGTCTTAAACATTCACCTAGGACATCAATGAATTTCATTATACAACTATAAACATATACTTATTATACATTTTGTTTTGTAACATTTGGAATTTAGTGTACCTACTGTGTTTCTTTCTGTCTTATTTTTTTTCCTTTTCTTTAATATTAATACTGTCTCTTTTTATACCTTTTATTCTCTTTTATTTTCTTCACAAAATGTTATGCTATTTTCTTGTTGTTTCTTTGAATTGATGTTGTTTGTGTAAATGTAAAATATTAGTAAAAGTCCTGTGGGTGATCAAAATAATAGATTAAAAATAATATTACCAATATCCCAAATATAGCTATGGGTGCACTGATCAAATGATGATCTTTGGAATTCCAAATCGCAGTGTGTAGCTGCCAACCTCGCCCCTCCATCGGCTGACCAACTCAGAAATGTGACCGGCCGCCTGACCGTGTTCATATCTCGGTACACATTTATAGTTCTGCATGAGCTCCTTTCCACTGGTGGTGCTGGGTCTAGCTCAGAAAAATATGTCTGGTATACGTTGATAGCATTATTTTGCAGAATGTAGTGTTCCATATCCTGTAAAAAATCAGTTTACATAGAAGGCAACTCTTATTCAAGTTCACAAAATAATTGTATCAATATAAAATAGATTTTGGTCTTGTGGCTAGCGCTGCAGACTCACGGATCAAAGGTCCTAGGTTCGAACCTCACTCTACTACAACTTGATTCCTATTTTCTAATAGTGATTTATTTACTAGTCGTTGAAAATGGCCCTCAAAATGTACATATTTGGGTAAATCATAAAAATACAAATATTTATTTTAAAAAAAAAAAAGAAAAACGGCTTATAATGTATGATTAATTCACAAAAAAATCTCAATCATAGAACGGGCTGAGCCATGTTAAATGAAGACTAACCTACCAAGAGTACGCTCCATATTAATATTAAAATACTCTAGTATGATATAAAGATATGTAATATAGAGATTCCCTAAAAATAAATATGTGGGTTTGAAATAAATTTATAATGTACTTAAATAAATTTGTGCATGTATTATATTTTATTTATAATGTAAAAAAACTAAATTTTAAAGGAACCCTTCTAAAACAATCCCTCAGCCCATGATTCCCCAGTGAGAAATACACCGTAAACAAATCATGTTATCAACAATGTTTTGAGTATGTCCAAATGTTTGTAGACAGGCTGGATTTCCTCCCAATAGTTATTTAAATCTTAATTTGTTGCTACAGAGAGGAAAAAAGTTGTTGAGAAGCGAATATGGAAATCTAGGCATTTACAGGGCCTATGATCTGTCATTGGCTGGTGGCCACTTTACATACTGTGTAACATTCCCCATTCTGCCCATGCTTAAACATAAACATTTTCTTAACTCTTCCATCTGTTTACTTTTGTGAAACAAGAGCTGAAACCTTTATCATGTGGGTGAGATTTGTATATTTCATAATTTTCAAATTTGAACAAAATTATTTACACCTGTATAAAGTATTACAAGAGTGCACACATAAAAATCATTGCTTATGTTATTTAGATTTCTAGAAATGCTTCCATTTAAATATTCACAGTTCACAGTTTTTTTTCATCATGCATTTGAAGAAATAATGAAGAATAAAACATACTTGCGATAAATGCATAATGCACTGATTATAAACTTCATCTTTTTCTATTTTTCTTTTGTATCTTTGAGTAGCTTCAGCATCTGCAGTGTTGATATCTTTTGGCCATCCTCCTTCCACATGATTGATGCCAGTGCTTGTATACTCAGCTCTACAAATACAACAAAATTTATTTAAAATGGTAATATTTTTCAGCATATAAAGTAGGTATCAATAAGATCAATAATTTTGAATTTACTGACGTGTATGTGTTGACTTGATGATCAGCATAAAATTTACCATATTGGGTACTTTGATGCACTGGATTTCTCAAGACAAAATTTTTTGAAATGTTTTTGTCTGGAAGAATACATTCACCTAACTCAGTTTTTCTATCAGAAAAAAGGCATTGTCTTCCGAATTCAGATCTTCTTTTGGTGTAAGAATAAGTAAGATCCATTTTTGGAATCATCAATCAATAGCATAAAATATTTCAATTCGATCACTGAATTCCTCAATCTATTGTTTTTCCCAGGGATAACGTAAAACTATAACAAGTTGTTTATCCCAGAACTCATTTCATCTCCATAGTTACTTTTTGTTTGATCTTTGATATTGATAATTTGAAATTGGAAAAGGAATGAACCTACCTATATAAGTCTAGGCTGTGTTGCTATAAATATAATTCAAATAATCCGGAGCCTACCTACCTATATAAGTCTAGGCTGTGTTGCTATAAATATAATTCAAATAATCCGGAGCCTACCTACTAAAATAACAAAAGTCGTATTTTCTGTTTGTCCCTATTTCAATACAGGTATGTACTTAAATATCGTTAATTTTATAAGTAAATTTCTATAATCATAAAAAGAATTTTAAATAAATAACTTAAGTAGGTAAAATCAATTTTGTTACAACCGAAGATATTATGTATACATATGGCAACATTTAATACTTGGTGGGAAGTTGAAAGTTGTGTGAGTTGTGTTTCATAATTTTTTCAAATTGAATAATGGCTGGCCTTCAGCGACTAACTTTGAATTCTCTGAATGTGGATGTAAATAATTCATTCATAATTGGAATAATAATAGCCAAGACAAGTCCTCGAATATTCAAATCAAAGAAGAAAGAAAATGATATAAGAGGTGTTTGGTCTTTTACTATAAGAGATTCTGAAATAGATTTTATTAATACTTCAGTGTGGGGTACAGCTCATTTTGTGACATCTTTTGATGAAATGTTTCATGTTGGAGATGTTGGTAAGTAGAAATAAACAAAATGAATGCAAATCCTTTAAAATGTGGTATTTTACATTTATAAGCTTTTATTTTTCACTAGTCGATGTATTAAGCCCAAAAATAAAAATCAGACAAATTGGAGAGCGAAATGAACAATTTCAACCCCAAGTGAGTTAATTGGGATCTTTATTCTAACTGATATTGTGTACTATATTTATACCAAAAGGAATGTTTTATTTTTATTATCTGTCTCCTATAACACAGGTCACATCTCCGTTTCAACTTGCTATGTATGAAGGACAGTCAGAGATGAACATCCATGAAGGAGATGATTTTTTCAAATTTCTTCCACTATTGCAGGTTCCAACTAAATCACCAGCAGCATACTTTACACTACTGGATGTTGAAACAAATGGTGATGTTATTGATTTTCCTTCTTTTTATTTTAAAAAACATTCCTTTTGTATGCATATTAATAATATTATATAAACCTATATGTTCTGTCTAAATGTGTATATGTATGCACGCATGTATGTATGTTTATGCACAGTTTTTATATATTTTTAATATTTTATTAATATTTTTGTTTATTCTTTATAATTACCTTCAAAGAAAACATGAAGATATTTTTTTTTTCATTTAAGAATTTTTGTTGTTTTTCATGTTTAAATTTTTTTATTAATTTATGAAAACTTCATTGGTCTTTTTTTATTTCAATACCGATGTTTATTTTTTAAAATTTGAATGACCAAAAGTTTTCAACATAAAAAAATAAATGAGTAACTAAGTAATTATGATTTTCAAGGAATCAAAACTTATAACTGCGTATTGAGTTTCATCGGGAGTTACAAACAATATAAACTTTACAAATGTTTGTGAAGAGAAATATTTTTTTATTGTAATGAAAGCATTTCAAAATACTTATTAAAACAAAATGTTCTATTTATTTTTTTTCAAAATCAAAAGTCAAAATCGTGTCTCATTAAAAAAAAGTCCAAAGATTAAATCCAAAAAACATTGGTAGTGAAAAGACGGGTATAACCTACATGAAAATAAAGTAAATATTTAGTAAGAGGAAATATCCCAGTCACTGAGGTATAATTAAATAGAAATGATGCTTCAGAGAACGATAGTTTGAAATAATGTTTTTAAAAAATGAGCATTGTTGCATCAACATTGCCGTGCAAAATGCGTAGTAGAGTAAAAAATACTAACCGTCTATGTCAGTTTACTGTGAATTCAAAGCTGTATGTTGCGTCTTTTTACGCTGCTTCACATTTACTGGCTACAAGTTAAGTTCCGGAACTTAGCTTGAATGGAACACAAGTCAGGTGCTTAGTGCTGAATCTAGTGGATACATACATATATATATATATATGGTCCCAGTAGTTAGTCAAAAAGATTTACATCAAACCTCAACTATGATTCAACCAGAAGTGAAATATTTCAAAAAATAAGGAAGTTATGATATGTGTCCATATGAGTGAATCCTATAAGGAAAAAGTGCCCATAAATGTGTTAAGTAAAATGTATTTGCTTCCTTGTGATTGCCCCAAATATTTCTATTTCGACGAGTTTTAAATAACTTACTATTAGAAAATGAGAATCAAGTTAGGATAGAATGGGAATTAAACTAGACACGGGACTAAGTACGACCTAATTCAAATGTAGGATTTTATTACTCAATATTATTATTGATTTAAAACCATATTATTTCATATTCCCAAAAACTCCTTGAGAATACAGTAGGACCTAGACAATCTGGACAGACAAAAGAAAGACCTTGGAGGATTATCAAGGTGTCCAGATTGTGGTTTGCTACGGTAATGAAACATCTTGATAATATTAAACAACTAACATCAACAAAAAACAACTAACTTTCGTTAAAATAGATTTAAGCATATCAGCTTTAATAATGATGTAGGAAGGCTGCTGGTTAGAAATGAAGCTAAAAAACAGAACGCAAGTCATTAGACAATAGACTGTTTAGCGAGGCACTCGAGGCGGGTGAAATGCATCTCGCCTCCCCTGCAAACGCTCTTGTCTGGATTAAAGCAATCATCAGAAAAGCGGGGGTCCAGATTAGCGAGGCCCTATTGTATTAAAATGTAATTTAAAACGTTAAGTTGAGTAAATAGAGATGATTTTTTCCTATTATACTTCATACTAGATACCCCACTTATTTTTAAGTGTTTGTTAGTAATAAAGTACTTCCAATGTTGAAATAAAAATATTTGATAACCCTGTAAAAAACTAGAAATCCTTCCCAAAATAGCTCAAGATATTCGTGAAGATAGCATTGATCTTCTTGTCGCAGTATGCTCAACTCTACCTCCTAGAACAGTTCAAACAAAAATGGGTATGTATAATTCTTTCTTTTTTTTTAAATCTGTAATTTGAAATGGTAATAGGTATAATATTATTATGTAAGTATTTTAAATAAACAAATTTCAACTTTATCTTGAAGGATTAATAATATTTGTTTTGAGTAAATTACATAAGTATGTCGGTATACCTTATGTTTCATTCAAGGTAATGAGGTTCAACATCGTGAAGTAACTGTTATGGACCATACGACTACAAAACCACTACGGCTGATGATTTGGGACATTGATACTATCAAAAGGTTTTTTTCTTTTGTAAATTAATGTTGGCTTTATAAATCCAGTACAGCATATTTAAATAAAAAAAAATATATATTAATTTATTGATGAAGATTTATATGCATACATATATATTAAAAAGAAAAGAAACAAGAAGAAAGAAATAAAACAGTTAACAATTCACATACTTATACTTTAAAAAAAATTACATTTGCAAATTGATAATTTGTCGCCCATCTAGACAATAATCCGTTTTTAGGCTAACATATTGTGAATTTTCTGGTTTACAATGGAACAGTTATAATAAAGGGATAGAAAAGTTTTTTTTGTTGTCTTGCGCAGTAATCCACTTGGTTATATTGACTTTAAACATTTTAAAGCTGTTTGTGGTTTTCAAAGAACTGTCCAACTTACTATACACTCTTGGTGCAATCTATTGCCCTTGGGCAAAGCTTGTTCTTTATGTAAATAGTACCCTTCACTTTTCATTATTTCATATTATAAGCTGTAAAATGCATCCCTAAAAAAAAAAAAAAAACAAACAATTAAGAACATTTACTTCTTTCAGGTCTTCGTCTTGGCAACCCCGTGAGACTATATTGTTTATTTCTGATGTGAAGTTGGAGCGAAGTGACTTCCATCGCTGTATGGTGGGAAAAATCACAAGCCGGACAGTTATCACCGAGGACCCAAACACAGCAGAAGCTGAAACTCTGAAAGAATTTGCCCAACATGCCCCCGTTCTTCCTATTACAATTTCCGAACAGTATTCTTGCAACGTTCCGGATCGTAAGCTTGATTAAATAAATAATATTTTCTCAACATTAAACTTATTTTCAACAGCTGTTGAATACTCTGCATTTGATTTACACAGAGCGTGGAAAAGGGAAAGATGATGATGATGGTTTTGTAAAATTTTGGAGAGTTATTGATTATTATTGATTTGATATACATAAAGATACATTAAAGCATCTGATGTTCCTACAAAAATACTAAACAGTGTAGGTATTTAACTAAGTGATAGAAATCTTTGTTATTATGTAACATTTTTTTCCAGCTAAAAGCATTCGGACAGTGATGACAGTACAACAGGTAATGGATAGAGCAAGTGGGGAAGATTATCAGCAATTTACTGCCTTACTTTACGCTATGATCACTAATCTTGATTTAGACGGAAGCAGCCAAATGGTTTTATATCAATGGTAATAATATTTAAAGTAATTATAATGTAACATTATTTAGTTTGTAGCTTTTCCCAGCCTCTAATAACATGTTATTTTGTATAATGTTGTGTCTAATTTGTTATCAATATTAAAAGCTTAAAAAACAGTAGACATATTATGGTTTTTTAAAATTAGCTTAACAGGAAAAAATAATATGGTTTGAAACCATATGAATATTTTGGTTTTTATTTTAAACTAATGTCAAAAACCTTTTTTATTTAAATTTTGGTTGCCATTTTTAACAAGTTATTAAAAAATGGGAATCGAGTTAGGGTAGAATAGGATTCGAACCCCAGATCTCCAATCCGTTAGTCCGCAGCACTAGCCATGGGATCATATCTTGAATCTAAATTATTGAATTTACAATCAATTAACAAATATTTTTATCAAATATTTGTAAAAGGAATTTTATGTTAGGTATATTAAATTTATAAAACAACTAAGTAGGTATAAGCCTACTTTCTATTTTATTAATTAAAATCTCACCAGCGAACCCTTTTAAGAAGGGGATAATTTAAAGCCCTTATTACCTATAGTTGATTGGTTTCTGATCATTTTATATACTGTGTAGGATTCTCCCTTCTGCCTCTGTTATTTGAACATGAATATTCTTTCAAATCACCCTTGTCTAATTTTTTGTGAATGTAAAAGCAATAGGACTTATTTTTTCCTTTCAACTTACCCAATTTTTTGTAAATTTATACCTACGTTTTTATAATATATTATGTTTTTAGTGAAAAATGTTCAACAGTAATAAGAAGAATTAATAAAGTGTGTGTTAATATTGAATGTCCAATGGCAGTTGGTAGCCAATTACCCAAAGTAGTGGCAACTTATGATATAAGGGTGAACTTAACTGATCATACAGGTACCCTCATAAACTGTCGTATGAATGGGAAAAATGCGGAAACCATTTTGGAATGTGATGTAAGTATGTTCGTTTCAACTAAGCTTCATGGTAAACAAAAAACTTCATAATGTCATGATTGAGAGGATGAAAATTAAAAACTTTTTTTTTAACCTTTACTGCATTGTTGAGTGATTTTGATAGAAGCTCATTATAATTCTCAATAAAAGAGATACGATGCATTGTATTCATATTTACTTATTTGTCAATACACTGTCAAGCTAAGGTAAAGAAAATTGTTTTTATTTTCATATGTCGGATTATCATTGCTATGAAAATTTAAAGTTTTGTAATTTTAAACTTACTCCACTCATGACGTCACTAGTTGTCGTCAGTGAATTATCCTGACTTGTGAGTTGGCTTCCTGAAAACTAGAAATCTATCACAACACATTGGTTGATTCGGAAAAACTTGTGACATAGTTTATTTTTATTATTTTTTTCATAAATTTTCAAGAAACTTCGCAGTACAATTAAATGCTCTAATTTTTTATATCAAATTTTCAACAGCACAAACATCCTTGTTGTGAATTTGCTTACTCATTAGTTATGCTATAATAATGCCAATAAATTATCACCTTTCTTACTTATCAATGTGGTAAATAGTTCATTTATTTATGTTTAAGGTAAACAAATTTACAAATATGGATTTAAATGAAAAAGGTCAACTAAAGTTAAAACTTCTGCTAGAGAGATGTGCTGTTAAAATTGTGGTGATGAAAGGACAAATGGTTTCTTTACTCACGTGCGTTCGAGGGGACCCTAATGAAGTTGTTAGTAAACTTCCGATTTATTGAAATTATATAAAAGAAACATATTTTATAATTATGAAAACGTTCCTCTTTTAATTATTTAGAACAATTGCCATCAAGTTTTTTGGTATTGATATGAAACAATAATTTAAGATAAAATATCAATTTGATGACAGATTCTGTATTAAAAATATGATTTTTATTTCTGTGTTTTATTTTTCAAAAAATAAATATTTGTGTTATTATAAACATTTCAATTTTGGGGTCCATTTTTAACAAGTTATAAACATCTAAATTTATTACAACAGAGGGGGAAAATATTTTTAACTAACTGGTATAAGAAATATAAAAATTTAAAAGTATTTTCAGACGTTGCCTATTAGGAAAAATAATTTAGCTTGAGGAATCTCAACCATATCTAAAAGGTAATAGTTCTTTAAAATCACAAAAGTCAAGAGATTGATGGAAGAGTTGAGAAAATGTGAATGAAATATAGGCAGACTGGTAAATGTAACACAGTGTGTAAAGCGACCCCTTAAACCTGACAATGACAGGTCGTAAGCCCTGTAAATGTCTAGAATTCCCTATTCCCCACTACAAAATGTTTCCCCTCTCTCTTTCAATAAATTTAGATCTTAATAACTCCCTATGGAGTGAAATCTAGCCTGTCTTAAAATATTTGGACATACTCAAACATTTTTGAGTTGTAATTAACTATTACAAAATAGCAATTAAGTTGTGGTAGAGTAGTGTTTAGCCATGGTACCGCAATCAGTACTTATTTTTAAAGTAAGTACTAAATAGATATGAAATTTTGCAACTTACCACACTTCTACTCTTATTTTGGCGCCACCGTTTGTCTTGTTCTTGTTGACGTTTTGACGTTTCTATTTGGTGAATCTGTTCGTTTTCGTAAATAATAACGAAAATAAAGGTTTATTAGTTCTATTTCGCAAATAAATATTCTTAAAATAAACATGATTATTGGAGGGGAAAGTAAGATGGAAAGTTTCGATGATTTTTCGACGACAAATGATCCAAATCGGGAGGTTTGCGATTATAATAATCTGTCCATTCGTTTTTCAAACATATCTAAAGATTTTTCCAAACAATATGCCAATATTTACGCGGCAAGACTAGGAACAATGCGTCAAAGTTTACTTAAAAAATCTAAATTAAAGTGGGGTGATAAATATCCAGTGAGAAAAATATTCGAGCTAAAGGAGGGAAAAGAAGAATCGTGTATTATCATCGGCACGCTTTTTAAGCACCAAGAACTGAAGCCCAGCATACTAAGGGAGCTTTCGGAAGAATTGCAAATTGTTCCAGAACCCCAAAGGCAAGTAATATCTGCCACAACATATTATTTATAACTTGATCACTGTATTTTTATGGCATTAACAATTAATTATTTTGCATGGCTCATCGATGATCAATCGTAAATATTGTGTAATCGTAAAATTTCAATATAGATAATTGAGGACAAATCATGTCCACTAAAAACAATAACTTGTAATCTCTATTTTTATTTATTTCTCAGGAAAAACTTTGTAGATGATACAGATAAACTAATTCTTGAAGATGAATTACAGAGAATACGATTAGTAGGAGATGCCATTGATGTACATAAAATGGTTACTGGTGTAGTTTGTGCAGTTTTAGGTAAGAATTTGTATACTTTTCTTAATAACCACACGTCCTTATTATTATTATACCTAGTAGATTTTAAACAAATCTGAATTGTCTTGGTCCATTGTCTTGTCCTCTAAATTTCTGTTCACGCTAAGACAATAGGTCATGCTCAGACAAGATATAGAATCATACTTCTTCACAGAATCTGTCCTCGTGTGAATCATACTTATGCGATGTCTTTTGTTTTTGTCACCATTATTATTGCCACAAAAATAATGACAAATTCCTGGAAATTACTACTTTAGTGAAATCTTTTGATTGAAAATTGTAAAAATGTTCACATATTTTCTCATTTTAATTTTTCAATTGTTTTTTAACATACTGTAAGCGCTTTAAATTAAAAATATTATTTTCATGATTTTGTTCCACAGAAATACTTGTCGCCCATACAATTGAATATTAAAAACCCATAAACAAAATACTACATAAATAAATGTTTTGATACCTGCGTTACCGATCCACAAAATTTTTCTATTTTCACCAGTCCGCAGGCTTAAAAAGTTGGGAAACACTGGTCTAGTGGTTAGGGCATTTGTCTCCAATGAATGATATCTCAGGTTTGATTCCCAGTAATGTTGCCATAAAATATTGAATTAAAAAAGTGTTTTTATACTGCAATTTTCACTGTTCCTCGACTGATACCGGAAGTATAAGACTGATCATCTTACTTCTATGCAACAGATGATTGAGATATGCTACATTTGGTGTTCCAATGCAATGCCCTATGCACCACTGGGTGTGATAAGGGGTATGATGATTATGATGATTGTGCTTTAGCCGGGTGATGAAACGGATAGTGGTTTGGTTGAATACCGAATATTCGGCAAGCCCCTAAGCCGGATAGCCAGATATCCGGGAGCTGAATATTTAATATTTTTAACTAAAAATATATTTTTGAAAAACATTTATATGCTAAAAAGTCAATTTCTCAAATAATGAGGGTGACTTCCTTTTTCTTAAACACGGTCAATATCAATAATGAATTTTTTTCATTGATTTTATGAAATTTTCACAGTTTAATTAGATATCTGCCAGATATTGAGCTACTATCCAGGATCCGGCCAGATAGCAAAATAAAGCCAGTTTCATCTCTACTTTAGCTTGATTTTGATACATTTTTCAAAACTTATTTCTTATCATTGATGTTTAAAAACCATCATTGCGCCGGCAATATCTTGACGGTCCCTATGTATACTATCGAATCTGCATTTTGCAAGGTTTACAGGAGAGCGAAAACAAAGCTTAATATTTTTTTAAGAAGCTATCAAATACTGTCGAATTGCCAAACATGTGTATTGAAATACGATAGATACATGTTTGGCAATTCTACAGTATCTGATAATTTCTTATAAAAAAAAATAATAAAGTTTGTTTTTGCTCTCCTGTAAACCTCGCAAAATGCAGATTTGAAAGTATTCATTTATTTATTTTACATACAACTTTATATTTTGTCTTTTCTATATAACACCTCACTGGGCATAACCCGTGTCGAGGCATTTATATGAAAGGACCGTCGATCTGTCAAGTAACATTCTAAAAACTTTTAAGGAGCTAGTTTAAAGCATGCATCTCATGACGGATTTTTTTTAAACATATTTTTTACTGATTAAAGGAAAAATTATTTTGATGACTTATTTAAGCATATTTTGTTAAAATAAAATTGTGTAATCTTAATGAGAAATTTAAAAATACTTTTGGAAATGAGAAATCACTAGATTGATATTACCGGCGCCATGACGAAATGTAAAAATGAAAACAAAAACGAAAAATAAAAAAATTAAATAATATTAGTACTTAGCTATTGTTACTTATGATTTTTTGTTATTATCTTATGAATATTTAAATTTTGAATATATAAAAAAAATATGTGTATTTATTTTCAATTCTATTTATTATTATCAAAATAACTTATTGATTTCCTTTTCCCCTACAATGCTTCTTGCCAACATATGAATAAAATAATCCACCACTATTCAGGAACTACTCGTAAGTCTTATTATCTGTATTATAAAATCATGTATTACGCACTTTGTCTATTCACCATGCACCACATTTCTTGTATAACCTATGGTATGTTTATTGAAATAGTTTTAAAGGTATTCTGTGCCGCTGAAATTGGTATTGATCGATAAGACAACAGAAATTATGATGCTTGAAGATAGTGGAATAATTTTCACCCAAAAAATCTACTTCATATTGTTATTAGAGATGAAAATAATCGAATGAATCATTAATTTCAAGTAAATATTCATGGTCACTAGAAAGTTGGCATCCCATGGGGACAGATTGTTTTAAATCTGTCTCTGCGCTAAGTTACTAATTCATTCAAATAAATTCTTGTATTTGGACTTTCGTTTAAATGAATTTAGTAATCGAATGTATTCAAATGAATTAAGAATCGGGTGTATTTAAATGAATTAAATAAGTAATAGCAATCAAATGCATTTGATTATTTTTAATTGAAAAAATTATCTCTAATTATTATCCTCCTTGTGGTATAGTATTGAGCATACTTGTCTAGCATTCATGAGGTCTTCGAAATCCAAATCCTAACAATTTGACATGAAATATTTTAGTTCAGAGGGGTGTTTTCACTCCACATAGTCTGCGAAAACTTTTAATGTAAGGAACAAAGTGTATAAAAATCATATTTCTTGGTTTTAATAATATTATCCATTTTCATTATTTTTAATATATTTACAAAAATAAGAAACTAGCCGATGACATGTCATAAGCACTGTAAATGCCTAGACTTCCATTTACCCTTCTTAAAAATATTTTCCCTCTCTGTTGCAATAAATTTCAAAAACAAGAAATACAAATGATTTTAAATGGACACAAAAATGAAACTGGCCAAATGAGTATATAAATAAATGAATATGGATATTAGTAATAAAAGGAGAGGAAAAAAGTAGAGTTTAAGGAAGAGATAGGTTATGTATTTGCATTTGTGATTTAAAAAATGCTGCTGTAAAAATATCTTTAATAGTGGATGGGAGATGATTCCATAGTGGAGTCTCATGGACAGTATAAATATATGATAATAATACACTTTGTCCCTTACTGCATTTAAAATGTCCGCCCACTATATACCAGCATCCAAAATTATAGATCCTATTTTGTTAATTTTAATGATGTAGGTAACACCTTTACTTTTAATTAATTAATTTTTATCTTATCTTTTATTACTTCATTCACTTTTACTAATTTATTTTGAAATATTTTGTTATACCCATCGCACTTATGTTTATGTATAAAGTAAATAATATCATGGTTGATAATTAATGTCATGTGTCTAATATTTTGTATCTTGTATAATGTTTGGTTTTGCATTTATTTATATAGTATATCATATTGACATCTGTATTCTACACATACAATCTAAATAATAATTTGATTATACAGGTTATGAGGAAGGAGATGGAATATTTAAAATAAAGGAAGTCTGTTGGGCAAGTTGTGCTCCTCAAAAATCAATTACTTCGTTTTTGGAAGATCGGTAAGCAATATAAAGATTATGTATTAAAAAAAATATCTGGATATATGAGAATAATGTTATAGTATTTCAAAGATTAATTTTTAAATTAATATTGTCAATTGAAATTTTCGCTTTTGTATTTTAAGTAGACTTCTGTGATAAAAAATAACCACCTCAAAATGCCTTCCAGATTCCCTTCTCTAAAATGTTTTCCCTCTCTGTTGCAATTAATTTTAACCTAAAAATGTTTTTAAATTGAAATAAATCGCGATTAAAGCAAAAAATGCTCACTTCAACATGATTGTCACTTCCAGTGCGTATATATATGTATTATGTACCGTACGGGTACAGATGCCCTTAATACCTATTGATGTCCTTACCTTAAAACCCAAAAATACATGGTTGAAAGTGTATCTTTGTAATTACTCGGGAGAATTAATCTTCAACTATACCGCCATGGTGATGGTATGGCTTCCATATCTTCTAATTGTAATCACCCCCTGATTCGTAATACTAATGTAGTTTAATATTATTTGTAGGTTCATTGTAATAGCTTCAGGATTGAACCTCTCCTCCATAAAAGACAACTGCCTTCCCATTCAGCTATTTGTAGACTGGCTCACAGGGATGGTTGGAGGCTGTCAGCAGCGCCATGGAGTGTCCAAGGTTGTCAGACTTATCATTGCTGGTGAGATATTTCTGAAGCTCTCAACTTTATGTTTCTAATGACGAATTTTGTTACTGAGAGTTATTACAGTTTATATTAACATCGATACATTCTGCGGTAAATACAGATGCATTCTTGTGAAATTTGTACAATCTTTGAAAGTTGCTGTCTTCACAATATATAGCCGCACCCGTATGGGTTGGCGAATCTGACCGAGATCCATCAGTGTAGATAATTTTCCAACCTATCTATCTTGACGACCGAATACGGTTGAATGTACACCGGGGCTGTAGGTGGCTTTCGACTCCGAATGTGAGTTCAATACTTGGGGCATAAATAGAAGCTTTAAATGGAAAATGGCTCCATGTGTGATGAAAAAGCTTTAATTGCACTGTAACTGTGAATAACCGAACAGATATATCGTTGCATTCATGTAAAATAATTTATATGTTATATTTTTCTCAACTTTAAACTGATAAATAAATAACATTGACTGCTGGTGTTGTAACTTTGATAACACAGAAATATGAACTAATTTCTAATCGTGATTTGCTGTCTCTTTATTTAAACTTGTTGAGGGCAACACAATATGTACTATATTTGCTAAATATCATCACTTAGCCAACAATACCGTGTAAATAATAAGTTTTTTCACTGTCCTGTAAACAGGACAGTGAAAAAACTTATTATTTTATTGAATTGAAGAGGAATTAGAATTCATGTTTTTAATAGGCTACAGTTTATGAATAAAAATTCCATTTTAATACATTTAAGGGGCTAATTTAGTTAGCTTTCAATAAAATAATCCATTTTTTTATCGCCCTATAATAACTTTTTTAAAACTTACGCAGTGTTGTTAGCATAAGGACGATATGAGATTCAGTTACTATACATATAATGTGATTGATTATACTAAAATTGTAACATTTGTTTTTGTTTCAGGAAACTCCATCAGTGGGCTTCCATCCGATTCTACCAATCAAAACACTATAATAAATACAGTTAGCAGTGGGTTTAGTGGTCCAGGGTTTGATTCCTTGCAATCTCTGCAGAAGTTGGACAATATACTTAGTGAGCTCTGCAACAGTATTAGTGTGGACTTAATGCCTGGAGAATTCGATCCTACTAATATAATGCTTCCCCAGAATCCAATTCATTATTGTAAGTATATAATAATTAATAATTATAATTTTTATTAAGGAAAATAAAATAAAATGACAGGTTCTAAGTTTAAAATTTTTCGAGAAGGCTGGATTTTATCCCCCATGGAGTTATCAATATTGCCATTTATAGCAATGTAGAGGGGAAAACAATTGAGTAGGGAATATGGGGGCGTTTTCAGGGCTTATGACCTGTCATCGGCTGGTTTAAGTGATCAGATTGTGCAACATTACCCTATATTTGAACATTAATTAAGGGAGGGTCCGATGTCTTGCAGGGTACCTGCTGGCACAGCGCAGGTTTAAACTGTGTAACTCGGTTATAAGCTTAGACTATACCCTGTCTGCGTAATCTATAAGTGCGAAAGCACTACAATTAATGATATGAATCATAACACGTTTAATGATATTAATATTGTTGACCTAATTTGTGAAACTCGTAAGTCCCAATCTTACTTTTGTTCGGGGGAGAGTAAAAACAGTTTTACTCAATTAGCAAATAGAAGTAATGTTTTTTTTCTTCAATATTTAAAAAAAAAATAATCCAACATTGTACCAATGTACAAGTTTTACACATATAGTTTATTTTGTCATGATAGTAGAACAACGGCACATGTGGTTTTCTTCAACTTTACATGTGAGCGGTTTAAATATTTTTTAGACACTTTATGTCAACTGGATAAGTACAAAAGTATGTCCTTTGATACTTGGGTGAGTTATAGCCATTTTGCTTTTTAAACCTAGAATTTAAAGCCTTCTTAAAACCATTTCAAAATCAATTGTAAAATAATTTGTCGCATACAATTTAGACCAGTGATTCCCAAAGTGGTCTATATCGACCCCTAGGGGTCTATGACAACATGCAAGGGGTCTATGTCAATGAAAAAAAATTTGGGGGTCCATGAAATGAAAATGGGGGTCCACGATAGTGGATCTCAACATACACTGATAGTACCTATTTACTTACATTATACTATCTTATAATATAAAGACATGTACATTATTTATAAAAGTACCTATGAAGTAAAAAAATTATTATATATGTTTATAAAGTTGTGTTAGTTGAGGATGTAGGCATTCGCTTTGTGATGTTCTAGAATTTTATGTGACATTATGCATGTGACAAAATTGACGCAAAATGTTGATAATTTATTATTAAATCATCAGGTTCATCCTTCCCACTAAAAACATTTACTTATTGCTTAGTTTATTTTATGTTACGTTTATTTAACAGATACAAAATTTTATTTTGAGTAGTAAAACTGATAATACTTTAAATTCAATTAATAAATGTATAAAATTTAACATTTGTTTTAACTTTAAGTTTTTAACACTAAACTTCATTACAGTTAGAAATTTATGAAAAATCAATATCAGGTAAGTAGGGGGTCTACCAAAAACTGAAAAACATGGCAAGGGGTCTACGACACAAAAAAGTTTGGGAACCTCTGACTTAGACGATTTAAAGTCCTAACAGAAAACACCAAAATATTTTTTTTTACCATTTGTGGACATACGAGTTTTACATGTTAGAGCCATGATATTTCTTTAACCCCTCCACCTGTTGACTTTTGTGAAAGAAGTGAAAGAGTTGAATCCTTTTTTTCAAGTGGATGAGTTTCATCTGGCTGAATTATTTCACCTACTAGGCAATGCTTGAAAATAATTTTCGAATTTTTTTTTTTCAGAAGTTAGTTCAATCAAAAATATTTTGAGTACTTCCAAATGTTTGTAGACATGATTGGATTCCAACCTAGGTTGCCTAGACTTTCATATTCTCTTCTCAAAAATGATTTCCTTCTCTTTTGAAATAATTACAATTTAATTAAAACGACTTTATTATATCCCTCGTATAAGTCAATAGTCTGTTTTTATTATTGAAATATACATTCCCACCGCATTTTTATGTCTAGGTCTAAAATTTTTGTTTTAATTTATTACACTTTTAGGTTTTAGTGTAGCGAAACAAAACTCCTCAGTCATTTGGTTTTATTTATGATTATTTTTTATTAATCTGTGTTGTGTAATTTTATTACTTTCAGGTATGTTTCCAAAAGCGGTTGAACTAAAATCTTTTAATGGCGTTCCTAATCCATATGAGTGTAATATTGGAGGTAAGATACTAAATTTGTTGATTGAACTGTCATTTAATATCAAAATATCTGTAATAAACAATGAATGATGACATCAAGCTATTGTCTATAAACAAACTTATCAGTCGTCGTCAAAGGGTTAAAAAATTGGTGGTAATTTTTTTAGCGTATTTCTTTAGGTGTATTAAGAATTTTTAATTAAAAAAGTTTTCTTTATTGTTTTCTTCAAATATATCGAACTTCTAAGCTGGGTTCGCTTTCTATTGTTTTACAGTTCCTATTATAATACAATATCCTTTGATTCGCCCACCTCGTGGTCTAGTGTTTAGCATGCTTGCTAAAAATATACACCCACAAGCATTGAAGCTGAAAGACCTTTATCTGCTGCCGGCTATTTAGCCTCTAATAAACGTACCAGTTTGGCAGATGACACAACAGACATGCTAATTTTCATCCAAAAACACTTTCATTAAATGATAGTTAATATTAATTAGCTTTGTCTTTGATTAGGAGAATTTTATTTAGCTTTCTTTTCTATAAATAAAAATTCTTCAATTGGTTAGTAAATAAAATATTATTTTAGTTGTCAACTGTCATAAATCTTTTAACACCATATAACAGCTTCAAAGGTTCCTATACTTTTAATGATTAATGGAATAAAGCGTGAGCAAACCGAGATCACAAATCAGCTGCGGAATTGGAAGCCCTAGTCTTAGGTTAGATTACTGACAAGGGTGACATGTAATATTATTTCTTTAAAAGGGTATTTTTACTCTGCAATATTTCATAGTCCCTGGACTGGCACCTGAAAAGTAAGACTGATCATCTTGCCTTAATATAACTAAAAGTAATCGAGATATGCTGCAATTAGTATAGTAAGAAGTATTTGTAGTTTTAAATAATATAAGTACTTTACTACTACTATGCCCCATTTACTACAAGTATATTTCTGTATTTTGTTTTTATTCTTTATTTATTTATTTACATACAGTATTTCTGCCATTTACATAAAATATTATTAAAAGTGTCTATAAAAAAAAATAATAGGAGATATTAATACACATATAAACACAAACCTACATATTTTATACTTAGTGATTTCAGACATATTGATCACCAATAAAATAACTATGTACATGAATGCACTGTAAATATGTAGAACTATTGGTTTTCTAATAAAAAATAAAAAATCTATTATCAAATGCATTCATAGTAATTTGGTTTAAGATAATGATATGATTACTGTATTTTGCGAATGAAAAAATGCACCCCAAAATTTATCTATCAATTTTAAAAAAATAAAAATATTTTGAACGATAAGACACATCGGTCCATAAGACTCACCTTAATTTTTGGTTAAATTTTCAGAGTAAAAAAGTGCATCTTATGGTCCGAAAATTTGGTAAATATGAAATATTTTTCATTGAAGACTTGTATTGATATTAATTAATTTATGTTATATTATTGCTAGTTATATTTTTGTATCTATTTTGAGTAATTTTTTTTTTTCACACACATTTTAATTCTTAAATTATACAATTAATATCACCTTTTATTTTGTTGGTCGTCATTTGGAAATAAACCCTTCGATGTACAAATATGTTTTTATAAGAAGTTGGATAAAAAATATAATTGGACTTTGGTTAAAACGTTTGAATTCAATACTTTTTTACTACTATAGGGCGCATAATTTGTGGCAGTTCTGGTCAACCGACAGCTGACATCCTCCGCTACAGTAATCTGTGTACCCCCATGGAGGCCCTTGAGGCCACTTTGACCTGGGGACACCTGGCCCCCACAGCCCCCGATACACTTCCCTGCACCCCTTCCGACGGAGCGGATCCCTTCATCATGGAAAACTGCCCTGATGTGTTCTTCACGGGCAACACTGACACCTTCGCTACTCAATTATACAAGGGTAAACTGTTTAATTTCAGACCACTTAAATATTTTTTTTATTTTCTTTCAAATGTTGCCGAGACAGATTGTAGTCCCGTGGTAGTGTCGCGGACTCTTAACTAGATCATGAGTTCTGAGATTTAAACCCTCCTCTGCTACAAATTGTTTCCTGTTTTCTAACATGGTTATTTATAATTGGAAGAAAATGACACCAAAATGAAAATGATTTGTAAGAAAGAAAATATTTATTTTTAAAAACAAAAAAAATCTTATTTTCTTTTGTAATTGATTTTTCATGATTATCGTAAATCTTTAAATGCATAAAATCTGAGCCTTGGGTCTTAAAGGGTCATTGTCGGATTTCTGTAGAGGGTTGATGTCAATTAAAAAATGTATTTAAAAATATATGTATGGTAGTGTTTTTTTTATTGAAAATTGTTTCAATCACCTCAAATATAATGTTGTAATTTACGACATTGGCCCTTTTAGACCCAAGCCACAGAAATATGCCTCAATACTTCAAATTATCGATTTGAATCAAAATCTTGACAGTAAAAGGTAAAACCAAGTTGAGCAATCATTCAAATATAAAATTCTCAACTTTTTTACTTTAATAAACATTAATAATATTGTATATAGGCATTCTTTAAGACCAGAACAAATTAATGTTGTTTTTTTTTAAATTTATTTTGCCCCGTAATTTATTTTTGCAATACTTTGAAGGACTACATAGTTTTTATTATTAGAAAATTGATATGTTTTATATGTATTTTTCCAGGGTCAGAAGAACAAACAGTCCGATTGGTTTGTGTGCCATCTTTTGCAGTTACCAATACTGTTGCCGTAGTGAATCTGAAGAATTTAGAGTGTTATCCAATGTCATTCTTTATAAATGACCACTAAAAATGTAAAAATATATGTATTTGTAATTCATAAAAATATTTTTGTGTAAACTACAGATTTCTCATCAATGGTATTTGTCTTTATTTTTCAAATTAACATTATTTTGTGAAATTAAAATTTATAGTAAACCTTAAAAATTGCTGTAAGTGGTAGGTTCCGGCTCTTATCAATATATTTATTCTTTCATAGGCCCGTCCAGCGCTTGTGTTTCACACAAATAATGCAAAAGGTCAATTTTTTGTATGATTGGTTCCAGTACTATTTTTTATTTGGTGATCCAGGCCTCTTGCTTACCCAGTGATTTGTCCCCCTTTACCTCAAATTTAGAGAAAGGATAGTGAAATAAAGGTTTAAGTCAAAAGACTTAAAACGTGAATTGAAAAGTTCAAAATATGTATTGAACTTTTTTTACTTAATGGTCATTAATGTGTATGCAGCGGAGAAAGATAATAATAATGATCTCTCTATATTTTGAGTACAATAATATTTACCTCTAAATATATATTTTTCAAATGAGCTACCATAAAGTTTTTCAATTCCTTCAAATTTATTATTATATTTTCGATTTCAATTAATAATATTCTCAAAAGAATTAATAAAATTCAATAAATATAATCTCAAGGAATATTTATTATTTGCTAACAAAATTTAAATGCTACAATTATAGATTCCCTTAAAGTTATATCCTAAGTAAGATATCTCTTTTATTATTATTATTATAGATAACTTATATGGTTCCCAAGATTCATGAATATTGATTTTAATTTGTATTATGGATTACTAATATGAGACAGAATAAGAAATGAAGAAATAAGGCGCCAAACGAGTCGTGGATATCATGAATCATGCAGCGAAATTGAAATGGCAGTGGGCAGGGCACTCGGCGAGACAAAATGATGGCAGGTGGATACCCAGAATAATAAAGTGGAGATCATGGGCAAACAAAAGAAGTGTTGGAAGGCCACAGAAAAGATGGGTCGATGACATTGCTTCTATTGCCGGTAAAACGTGGATGATTAAAGCGGGTGATAGAAAGGAATGGAGACGTTTGGAAGATCCAGCAGTGGAGAAAATAAGGCTGCAGAAGAAGAAGAAAAAGAAGAATATAGTGCATCGAGATTCGAATTAACCAAGGCCCTAAAAGCGGATCAACTGAGACCCGTAAGGCCGATTTTTGAAATTTTATTTATATATATTTTTTTAATACAATCAACAGGCTTAAGTAAGCCTTAATATATTGGCATTAATGAGTAATACTTAATCCAAATATTCGTTAAATCTACTTAACAAAGTGTATAATTAACAAAAGGTATGTATATAGCATAATCTAGGCGGAAATGGCAAGTGTGACATTGCGAGTCAGGAGAGACAACACCGCTTGCTTCTTAAATGCCTGCCCTCACTGTAGGAACACATCGACAGTACCGTTTAGTAAGATTTCGTTCACTGTTCCGAGGATCCTTGGTAGAAAAGAATCTGATGTTAGTTTTATAATTTCCCACAGCAAAGACGGGATTACGGCGAGGTACATTAAGGTTTATCTCAGCAAGGATATCATGGGCATCTATACATCATATATTAATTTGTGCAAGAATATCAAACCAGTCAAAATCCTTCTGAATTCTAAACTAAAGATATGAAAGTACTCTAGACGATCATAATAGTTGATTATGAAAGTATTTGATCCGATTCTAAATATTAACGATTTTAAAAATTTACATTGCACTGATTCAATCTGCGTTATATGAATATTATAATTAGGAGACCATATTATAGAATTAAATTCAAGCAAACTACGAACAAATGATTAATACAATGTAATTGCAATTTTCGGGCTTTTGAATGGCTTAGATATTTGCAAAATAAATCCACAGATTTTGGAGGATTTCTTTGAAATGTGGTCAATGTGATGGTTGAAAATTTAAAATATTTCTGAAGGGCCGAATTTACTAGCATATATAGAATGTGTCGGCACGTATATTATTGAGAAAGACATTACTTAGATTTTTGGAATGAAAAATATTTATAAGGAGTTTAAGTAAGGATGTTTTATTTATGTCAACTTAAGTTCATACATTGAAAATAACAAAAGAACACATAATATTACATATTTATTATATATTTCATAGCTTACAGTGAATACATTATGTTATTTATAATCGTAATAAATAAATACATGTATATATTATTTTTTTAATATTACTTTTCAAATACATAATACCTCTGTACTTTTAAATGTGCAATCAGAAATTTTGACTGCCAATGAGAACAGAGTAGAATAAGGACAGTAAACTATTGTCTATGCACGAGTTACCAAATGCACCTATTTAAGAGCACGCAATACGCCACTCTGCCCTCCTCTTCCTCCACCAGCATTCCGATTGACAAATTTTAGCATCTTGATTTTGTATTTTATTGTAAACTATCTGCATTCTTCGTGTGTGATATAAATTATAGTTATAAGTAACCTTAATTCTTTTATTTTCCTCGAGGTTAAAATATAAATTAAACTGTTTAATTCTTTAGGTTTATAATATTTCGTGTTATTGTTTGGACAAAGTGTCTGAGGACGTACAAACATATTTTTTGTAGGGCGGGACATTTTGCTTTCTTGTAATTGACATTTGTAGTGCCTTTTGTAAGATGGACTCGGCACTACCTTCAATTACAATTTATTTCACATACAAAGAATGCAGACGGTTCACAATTAAAAAAAAAAGAGAGACTAACTAGCAATTGGATGCTGGCAGAGGCAGAGAATGGCAAGTGACATGTTGCACGCCTTTATATTGGTGCATTTACCTCGCAATAATTCACTGTTTCCCACTCTAATAAATAAAGATAAAAATAATATTTATTTATGTATGAATACATATTTCAATAAATAAATGCTTATAACCTGAATTTGTTTTAATTTTTAAAAGTACAGCAACATACACAATTATCATTTTAAAAATTTCTAATCAATTTAAGTAATAAATATGATAATGTGTACTTCAGTAAATATTATTTCATATATTTCAAATTATCATTTGATGGTACTTATATTTTGCCAGAAACTGGCGTAAATTCAGACAGGAGTTAACAGAAGTGTTCTCTGTATAAGAAAATTTAGTTCAAATAAAACTAAAAAATACACAGAAAAATGTAAATAAAAAACATCCTTTGTCCAGCAGCTATTAAAAAAGTATCCCATAAATTAGAAAATCTGTGAATTTTTAGACTGTGGACTAACAGAGGTTGGTGATTGGATATGTTAATATAGTGGTGTGGCAACTTTTGACATAATTTGATTTGTTTTTGGAGTTAATAACGGTTTCTACAATTTGTATAAATTTTATTTTTTTTGAGAAATTTTATCATACAGTTAATTTTTATCATGTTCATGAAAACATTTTTATATCCAAATTTCACATAGGTAGCATTAAACTTCCTCACTGTGTTTTTGTAATAAGTATAAATAAAAAAAATAGTAAATTTCATTGTTCAAATGGTTCTGATCACCGAGAATCATTATGTACACATTATCATTATATTCGTAGATACATACACGGGTCTTCTGATATTCAAGTCTTCATTTTGTTAGTGTAACTTTACATAAAATATGTTTTTCTTTGGACCGTTGTTTTGTAAATATCCTATATGATAAATAAATAAATATTTTTTTCTAATTTCTGATTTGTATCAATTCAAGTACTTATATTAACAATATCTACATTTATTTTGTCTTATTTTAAGACTAGAGTAATTTGAGTTATTTTAAGTAAGTTGGCATTACATATTGAATTACCACGTATGCAAGTAAGTACATATATTGTAGGTGTCTATTTTATATTAATTAAGAACTGTACTTATAATTATTATACTTTCTACAATATTTTCTCTGACTATTCTTTAAATAATCAAGTAACACAAAAAGCCCAATTGTTTAATAAAAGAACATGTATGTATGCATAAATCAATTATAAAAACATTAAAAATACATTATTACATATTGACGGCAAAAAATCTGTGACTATAGCTGAAATTGAGTTATATGATTTCAGTTTACCCAGAATTTTGAGCTGCATGTATGTGATGTCACACGTGAATACTGGACATAATTTTGCTGTTTACATCAAAAACCATCTGGTATGATGTTAATAAAATCAGCAGATTTACGTCACACAAAATTCAGATTTACATTAAAATTTGTTTAACCTATAGAGCCCTAATAGTTTAACAGAGTACCTATCTTCATCATCATCAGCCGTCTCTGGTCCAATGGTGATCATAGGCGTCCCACTTAAATTTCTACATCTCCCTATCTTGAGCCAATCGTATCCACCCACTTCCTGCAACCTTGTCTGAGGCCTGCCGACACTTCTACCTGTTCTGGGTCGCCATTCCAGGATTTTTAGTCCCATCTAGAGCCTGTGGTCCCGACTTTATGACCAACCCTGCTCCATTTCTGGTTTGCAACCCTGTGGACCACATCGGTGACCTTTGATCTCGCTCTTACTCATGTGTTGGTTCTTCTGTCTCTCAACAAAATACCCAGCATTCTCTTTTCCATAGCTCTTTGTGTTACCAATAATTTGTGTAGATTTTTTTTCATAAACACAAAGTTTCACAGCCAAATGTTTGCATAGGGAGAACACAAACATGGGTACTTCGGAGATTTCAGGATATATGATAGCTCACCAAAAGCAGCCCATACCACCTTTCTTACTTTCATGGTTTTAGAATTGATTCAAAATAATGTTTTGCTCATTTTTTAATTTTTTAATCGGCTTATCCACAAAATTTACTTTATGGCGCACCACTTTTGCCATCGATATATGTAATAATTTTAAAGTCAAATATATTTTTTGAGTGAGAAAGCTTAGAGTTTTAATGATTCTATCTTTTTGTTATGTGCTGTCTCCGCTTTTCATGAAGCTTTTCATATACATAACAAATTATTTAGAATGTAGCTTCTCTTCGATGTTTTTTTTACTCTAGTTTTATTAAATATTTCTTTATAAAAAATATATATAAATTAAGTGTAGCGAAAACAATACAATAGAACACAATATTAATTTACTGGAAGGCGCCGAAAACATAACAATATGTAATACATTTTTGGGAAATATATTATGAACACTTAATTATTTGTTTATTAAAATTAGAAAATTATAAGGTTGCTTGCTGGTTAGCTGGATACTTATATAATAAAATTATATAGGTATACATGAAATTTTAGGATACTAAATCAATATCCACATTTCTTTCTTATCGAATATATGGTATTACAACACTGAGAAGCATTATACATAGTTATATAAGTATGACTTCAATTTGGCACAAAAGCAACCTTCGATAAAATATCCATGACACTACTTAACATACATTAAAATTTGATAAAGAAAATTTGTACCTTATGATCTAAAATTGTCAGTTCATGTTTCAATATTTACATAATTCTTCATTTCCTCGATTCTTGAACAGTTCATTGTGAGATTTTAATATTTATAAAAAAAATAGACATTTAGCTACACATCGACACAATATTATCATAAATAGACACCTATACATTAACAGTCGACTAGTTAAAAATATTTTTCTAAATACGCATACAAACAATATTTTTACTATAGCTTAGCCACACACAATTCAATTTTACAATTGCATCTCTAGTGAGTTTCAAGCTTAAATATTCTTTTTTCAGTTTTGTACATTTTCCATCACTACAAAAAAAAGGAACACATTATTCTTTCAAAAAAGTGATAAATATATCAATGAAATTGCACAGTATTAAATAAAGTATGTATAGTACAAAATTAATTACAGTTTTCATTCATAATTATACATAAAATCAGTAGGTTTGTAGTCTTAGCTCAAATGAGATAAATGTCTAAAGCCCTTTTGAAATGTTGCCCATATGATTTGAAACAAAAATATAATTATCTTGCCCATTTTTCACATTGTAAAATATTTTGGCACTCTGAATTATATTGTACTTATTTGTAATTTCAATACAATACACTAGTCCAAATACAGACACTCAAGTAATGTGACATTATTTATAACAAGTGTCAAGTTTCAACAAATGAATTAATAATATATTAGGTTAGTTGTAATATAGCTATTATATACTTACTAAATTTTCACTGATAAAATCCATCAATCCAATTATCATAAGATAGAAATTAGTGAAAAATCATGTCATTCCATTTCATTGCAAGCTAATCGATAAAATTATTTTTATTTTAAGTACTTTAGTGCAAAATAAAATTTAACATGAAAAAAAAAGTTTGTAAATTCAGACAACTAAGAAATCTAAGAATTTGAAAAAGTGATAAACAAAAACAGATTCATAATAAATAATCAAATAAACAATATTTCCTATAGTCCACTCCTATTTACTTTTCTGAGAACATGTGCAAATGATCAAATTTCAATACCTTCTCACTCCATACCTCCCATCCACAAACAAAAAACACGACGGGACATAAAGAGACATTAGATTTATGAAGACACTATGAAAATATACAATAGGATTATTTCAATTATACCTTGATAAGAAAGGGGAGCTTGCTTAGCTCGGAAACCGGTAGGTATTAAACAAATAATGAGTGGTTAAAAACAAAACGTTTTAAAGTTAATGAATTAACTATTTCTCAATGAATACAAAATAACATAAAGTATCAATAATACTGTTTTAATCTTTGGCATGTTTTCACTACATTAAAAATAGCATAATATAAGTATCGTAATATTATTGAATTCTAAAGCGCTCGATGTCAAACCTTTTTTTTGTTATATTATTTTTAATCTTTGACACAATTTTTTTTACATTTTTTTGACACATTTACCTTCTTTTAAATACCTACATTAGGCCAATACTTAAAGCCTTTACTATTGACATTTAATCACATACACTACTTTAATTTGAACATATTATTCTATGTATTATATACAAGCACATAAAACTTAATTAATGGACATTGCCTTGAATATTTTAAACAATTTCGCTACAAATAATTTTTTCAATCATTTTAAATATTTTATTATTATAATTGTTTTTAGTGGCAAACAAAGCGACACAGCACTAATATTTTTTTAAAAATAGTTTATAATAATTCTGCTATTAAATTTAAATTTTCTACAAATTTTATATTAAATGCACAAATTTCTTATAATTGATCTTTGTAAATTGGATTCAGCATGTGTGGTTTTACTAAAAAACATGATATCTCTAAATCAAACCACTTCGATTCAGATAATTGAAAGACCTATGTACGATTTCAGTTTTGTACTTAGATTATTAACAATCTCTTTATTCATTTTAATTTTAACTGATACATTTTTTTAGTGGTTATAATAAAATACCAACTTGCGTACACTGGCTTCGCATAAATCGCTACCTCAACATTTATAGTAATATTACATTTGCCCGTTAATCGTACTATACAGATCTCAGAGTAATAACGTTATAGAGCTGCCCATATGGACAAAAATCATTCTAGGATTGTCAATCACGATGTCAGCTATAGTTTACAGGTACTCAAGTTGAGAATTGCAAGTGTAGCGACAAATCCGTCTGTTACACGACTGTTGTTAAATCAAAAACCAAATAGAAAATTTGCAATGGTGTTTTTCTATGCAAAACGAAATGAAGTCTCTACAGCTGTAGCGCATTATTACTCTGTCATACAGATTGATATATTACAAGTGGTAAAACAGTATTGTTACATTTTTATTGATTAAACCGCTAAGTTAGTATGATTTAAAACATTATTTTGCAATTGTATCTAAAAAAGGGGATTTCACGAGTTCCTTTTTCTACAAACATTAATTTAATCACATTGCAAATAAATATATATATCTTTATTTTTGAATCAATAGGTACCTCATACACCCTTTTAAACTGGCACGATAATATACATATGTAATATTCTTTTTTCTAATTGATTGTTACTTATTTTTAATATTTACAATTTACTTAAGAAGAGGTACAGATATTTTTACCACAGTCATACATAATGAATAAATGTTATATTTTATGATAATCATAGTATTTAATTTAATTGATATTAGTTAATGTTGGGTACTATTTAAATTAAAACTGTTGTCAAGTAAATAGTTTAATCATTAAAGTAAAATTGTAATGGTTATGTAAACCAACCATACATATTGTTTAATATCTCATTTCACTACCTGGTAAAAATATTTTACTTTATTGATTTAACTATAAATATTTTATGCCATTTACAAACATTGAACAATATGTACACTGTACACCTTTCTTTTTTTTTCAGTTTGTAAAATAAAATGCGTAGATTTTTCAAACATAGGAACAAGAACATGTGTGGTTTTACGTTCTCATAAATGTAACTTATAAATAAATAATAAACAGAATAAAAGAACACTTTAATAAATAGAATTGGTCTTTGAATCGGTTTAAATAAAACCAATTGGTACATCTGTTTACTTAATATTAAGACAGTTAAAATATAAAAAAAGAATGTGATTATTTTGAGATCAATTGTTTGAATGTAATGTGAATGATCATTTATATTTGTATTTATGTTATTGTTAAAGACAGTTTTCAAGCAATTTTGAATTCTTGTTCTTCGTAGAAGCTGCCTTCGTCAATATCGAACCCTGGTGATGCTAGAGTAGACTGATCAGGTGGAACTTTTCCTCCATCTCTATCCTCTACAACTTCACACTGGTTCTGTTTACAGTTGGCCGAATCCACTCTCATCTCCAGAATGACGTCCGTCAGAGCCGTGATATAATTTTTCGCCAGAGTTAGTGTTTCAATCTTTGAAAGTCTCCGCTCCTTTTTCACGTGTGGAATAACTTCCCGTAGTGACTGAAACATAATAAAATGTAAAATTAATATGCTTTTTCTAAGTTTCAAATTATAAACAAATTTTCTCTACTTGGGGTGATATTCCAAACGCTCTCGCGCTCGTAGAAAACACTTTTATCTCGCGTATTTCGTATGTAAATACAAGAGATAAAAGTGAATAGCACCGCTGAGCGATATAATTATTAGAGGTGTTAAACAAATTTAAACTGTTACTAATTTTAAAACAGTTTTTCCTCCAAAACAGCTGAATTAGTTTTACAAAAATTAAACTGTTACTGGGTAAAAAAAAAGAAACAGCTGTAATAGGATTAAGAAACAGTTTCACGAAACACTTTAATTTGTGAAACGGTAACTTTCACTGCCATACTCAAAACATTGTTGATTAACTAACTGGTATAAGAAGTATAAAAATTGAAAAAGTGTTTTCAGGCGTTGCCTAGTAGGTGAATTGGTTCAGCCGGATGAATCTCACTTACATGATAAAGGTTTCAGCCAAAGAGCTGTAAAAGTACTTCAAGCAAGAGTTGAGAAAATGTGAATGTTTAAACATGGGCAGAATGGTGAATGTTACACAGTTTGTAAAGTGGCCACTTAAACCAGCCAATGACATTATAAGCACTGTAAATGCCTAGACTTTCATATCCATCTCAATATTGTTTCCCCTATCTGTTACAAAAATTTACATCTGATCTGAACTATTTCATGTCTGAAGTGAAGTCTATTGCTCTACTACTTACTGACTATGAATGACTGCTTGTAGTTAGGGTTCCATGGCTTTTTTCACGGCCATCCCCTATTTTTCCCTGTTCTTCCGGGCAGTAATTGAGGTCATCTTCTATGTCAGTAATTTGACATCCGTTCTAGGTAATCAGTATTTTGGATGTTTTTATTATTTGTTGTTTACGTACAGAAAATGCATGATTCACCTTTTGCAGTCCTGAAGACGACAGTAGATCTAGCGAAAGTGGGTATTGTAGACCCACATAGGTATAAATTTAATGATAATTAAATACAAATTGTATTTACATAATAACTTATATTTGGAGAAAAATCGGAAAATTTACTAAAAAACATTCTAAAATAATAAATGGTATATATTATATTGAATAACTTTATTATACATTAGCTAGTAGGTAGGCATGTTATTGTTTATTTTTGCATAAAAATGTCTGCCTTAAAACAGGTTGTACCTAGTTAAGCAGACTAGACATAATCCAGAGAAATCTATTACCTAAGTTATGTATGTAATAGATAAAGAAATTGTAATTTTTGTTAATAAACCGTGATTATGATTATTATTATTTAGTTCACGGGCGTGGGTCGTTCATGGTTATGTCACTGTTAGCTGTTTCTTTGTACTTACGAAAAAACAAAAAAAAACTGCTTTGAACTAGTCTCAAGTTCTTAAGAATCTACCAATGATAGAGTGTTGTGATAGATTTCTGTTTCCGGGAAGCCAACTCACCAATCACCAGAACTAACTGACTAGATCTTGTGACGTCACAGGCGGAGTAATTTTAGAATGACAATCCTTTAAAAAATCAGCGCCGATAAAACGATACATAAAAATATAAATGTTTTTTTATGGGTCAGTGTGATAGTCTATTAACAAATAAAAAATAAAAAAAACCACTGAACTTCCTCATTGTCAATAAATAATATAAATTGAACAAATCGTACTATTTTTTACATAATGTATTATGTTTTAAAAAAGCTTGTTTGGCTATTAAATGTAAATGTAAAAATATAGTAAAACAAGTACCTACCTAACAAGGAAGGGAAGTTTAATCATTTTATTTACCTGAAATGCATCATTAAGGCTGTGCATCCTCATCCTCTCCCTCTCGTTACTCTCCAGCCGGCGCAAGTTCCTCTCGCGGGCGGACAGGACGGGTTTGCGCTTCCTGCTCCTGTCTGCTGAAGACTGCTGCTGGCCGCGATACTTCTTCTGGCTCCCCGTGGCCTCGTCGCTCTGCGAGGACCAGTCCGTCGGGGGATCCTGCTCCAAAACTTGCGTCTGGAGAAAAGACTGAATTTTGTTTTCTATTAATTGGGGTTGCATTCTATTTGTTCAGGGTTCAAACCGATGACGCAATAGACACGATATAAGAGCGCAGAAGATGGCGTTTCAATTCGTGGGTAGTTTGCCTTTCTTGCATTTATTCTCTAGCAGATTTTCGTCGTGACAATACGCAGAAAAATGATGTCGTATATGAGGATAAAATGGTTAAATTTTTACATTAAAATGTGCGGCCTATGTAGTGTAATGGTTAAGGCGCTCGACTCACGCCCCGGAAGGTTCCGGATTCGATTCCCGGTGAGAACACAAAAAAATTGGTGCTATTCTGTAGCTCAATCACAAATAACCCTCGACGTGCTTAAAAACATGCTAAGCATTTGAGCGATCACAATGAACAATAATGAACATGATTAAGTTATCGCAGTCACAAGTCAACGCGTGTGTAATCTCTAAGTCAACGCTCGTGTCGGTTTGTTTTTTGTTTTCCTTGTTAATAAATGCAGTTCATTGGCGAAAAATCGGCATTTACTATTAAAAAAATACAACATATTGCATTTACAGAATAGTAAGGAGTATCTTATACAAAAAAGTAAAAATTAAAATACAATTACTATGGCGACTGCTTTTCTTGGCATTTGGCTTGCCAACCGCCGGCTAAATGCAATGAATAGCATGACACATAATAAATAAATGAAAATAGCAGTTTTGGAATATTATCCACATTTACACCGGGGAAATTCAAATATGTGATTGTGCAGCAGGATTATAATCCGTCATACATTGCGAAACGTAAATATTTTGACATTTAATATTAGGTGTTCACGAATGTTGCATTGTGATCGCGAATACGATAAACAACCATGGTGAGAAATTGTTATCACGTCACTTATTAGCACGTCGATAGTTATTTGTGATTGAGCTACTGAACCGCTCTCGCAGCACGAGAAAACAGTTTTTCTCGTGTATTTTGTATGTGATATGCGGAGATAATACGACCGCGAGAGCGTTTGGAATACCACCCAGTATCGAAGCTACACAAGATTCTTATTCAAGGTAGGTATAACATTTACTTATAAAGATAAAGAAGCTTGTGTAACTTCGAAACCGGTTAGTAAAAAAAAAAAAAAAGTGGTACATATCACAATAAACGTATTGAGTCAGAGCGAGTTTGGCAACCCACCTGAATGAATTTTTATATTTCAACAGATTTAGTATTTTTCAATTAATTAATTTCCGCTCAACGACCCCAAAACGATTCTGTCTATTTTAAAATAGTAGGTAGTCAAAGTAGTTTGATGTAAATCAATAAAACATTCACGGTTGTTGGAGCGCCACAAGAGTTTTTTTGCGATGGTGAAATAAATATTCAAAATCTTTTAATTACTCATCCATACTAATATTACAAATGCGGAAGTGTGTTTGTGTTTCCTTCACATCTCAACGGAGAGACCGATTGACATATTTTTTGCATATGGGAAGCCGGAGAGCTGAGAAGTAAAATATATTTTTTTTACCCCAAATTAAAAAAAATATAATGTAAAAAAAATATGCAATATAAATTCAAAAATGAACAACATTATTAGGCATGTCAAAAATAATCAATTTGAAATCAATTCTTTAATTTTTCATAATTGACTTTATTTATCTTTGATTAGTTTGATTTGCTTTTCGTTTTGATTTGTAGCAGGATTTTTAATTTGTGAACAGAACAACGATGCTTCGTCGCTATAGACTAACGGAGGACCGGCAATCAATACAAGCTTATTTCTATCTCGAAAATAAATATTGCCGCCACCGCTTGTCAATGTATTTTTTTCGAGTGCCTAAATATTAATTTCAATAGTCGGTTCGGTTGCCACAAAACCGGGTCTCGCTCTAATAGCCCCTACAATAGATAAGTAGGTACTGACAAATCTAGTCCCGAAGGCACTTCTCATCTGATACCGTTTTTCTCAACTTCAGGACCCCTCCTGCTTTGCATAAACATGAACATAATTTGGAGACTTACCGCCGATAATCTTGTAGAAACTCGCCTTGTTCTCGATCTAAGTCTTCCCAAAACGTCTTCGCTTCCTCCTTCAGGCCAAACTTCGTCTCTGTTCCCGGGTAGGTCCGTTTCCATTGTTACTCTCCCCGTGCTCTCTTCGGATGGCTCTGAACGCATTTCTTGTACAGCTTTGCGGTTTAAAAAAACAGAAAACGATTATGTTCTGCCAAATTTTAAGTTTCAAACAATGGAGTTAGAATTTTTACTCTTTTCAAGTAAAACTTTAAATTAGGGCTGTCAATTTATCGATGGCTACGCCGTCAACCTGAAACAAAAGAGAAAATGATTTTAGTATACTTATAGAGATTTCATAGATATCAACTTTTAAAGTTTACATACATTCAATTCGTTTAGATATTATTTCATCTGTCTTCAATATTTTTTTTAATAATTAGGTGTATTTGGCACATGGTATGGCTTTAGCCATTTTAATCGGCAATTTTTTTTTCAAAAGAGTAAATACAACCCTTTTTTAATTTATTAATGCTCGCAATTTAATGTGCATTGACATTATAATACCCAGTATGTTTGGATGTATTTGCTCGTTCGACTGTATAAATATGAGGAAAATACTATAGCAGCCAAATTACTGCAATTTCTTTTTTGATATTTTACTCAATATTGATTTCAAGGAATACTGAAGTTTGAGGTATATTTATCACTGAAAAAAATTATCGTATAGGCACCTGGGCTGGTATTTCAAATGCTCTCGTGGCCATATTATCTCGTGTATTTACATACAAAATACACGAGAAAAACTGTTTTCTCGTGCCACGAGTGGTTCAAAATAGCACCCCTAAGTGTTCACTTAAGATAGAGAAAAAAAAACGGGTAAACTGCATTCATAACTCAAAACAGCCAAATTTAAACTAACTACAGTGTACCCGTAGGGTTTCGATTTGTAACGATTACGATTAAACATTTCTTTCATTTAAAAAAAATTGTTTCTATATTACCGGTAGGAAAAATATATTTAATAAGCGGTTTAACCACAGATATAGTGTATTATCTATTCGGTGGGTTTAACTAAATACGATGTTTCACTTAAGTTTATCTAAATACTCGTATACACGGAATACGAGGTAGGTATTCAAACTATGATAAGGAAAATGTTAAAATATTTTACTGGGTAGTCTGAACGTGTTTCCTTTATAATCTGGATAGGTATTAGGATCAGTGGCGTACCTACGTTACCCTTTAAATGTGTTAGAAAGGATATATTAACCTCCGAAAACCAAACATTTCTAATAGACTATTAGATTAAGATAATTGAGTTCATTGTAATTGCCTACAATTAATATAAAATGTAATGAGGAAGTTCAGTGGTTTAAAAAAAAAAACATTTGTTAATAGACTATTCAACTAAGCAAATTATTTTTATTTTTATTTAAGTATCGTATTATCAGCGTCGTGCTTTTCTAAAATTTTGTGTTTCTGAAATTACTCCGCATGTGACGTCTCAAGTTCTCTTCCGCTTCTTCTCGGTCATATCTGCCAATTGGCGTAAACCGGAAATCTTTCACTACTCTCTTATCATCGGTTGGTTCATATGAACTAGTGACGTCGTTCAAAGTAGTTCGTTTTAATTAAAATATTTTTTTCATACATTTTCATGAAACTTTGCCGCACAATTTAATGCTTTCATTTTTACCGCGGGTAAGAAAATATTTCCCGTAGGGCTGAACTTCCTCATTTTGTTTAGATAAAATCATAATCGGACCTACCCTTTGGTATTCATGTGTTGGTTTAGTTAAAGTGAGTGTCATCACATAATTAATTTTTATTATTTATAGAAATAAATAATTGTATTTAAAATAAGTAAGACGGAAAATAACATGACATGATCAAATAGCACGTGAATGACAAGACGCATGAATGTAAAGGAAGCAAGGTTTCCATGCAAAGACCGAGTGATATGGCGTTTAATTCTCTTATCTACCTTTGGAAAAACGTTATGTTTGTGTTTAAAATAATCCGTATGTTGCCGTTGGTACATAATCGTTTCTTCTCTCAATATTTTCTGGGCACTAATTTTAATGATTTTTTAAAAACTTTCAGAAGCACTATTACATCATAGATTTCCCCCTTCATTTAGGGTGAACTGTTTAGTTTGTTGTATTTATTTTTATTTATGTGATGACATACATGGTTAAACATGGTTTATTAATGGGTTAATTAAAATAGTACCTACATACGTCTCTTTAAAAAAAAAGTAATATCGTGTAACCCCTCTTGGTCTGAAGTTTCAGGTAATACTTTTTATGATTCTAATTGTTATGAACTAGTCATAGTATCAATGATTTGACAATGCACTTTCGTGGTTAGATAGAATAATGAAAACGCCATTTATATAGGTAATCGCTATAATATAGGCGATTAGAGGGCACGCCTTTGGGGTTTATTTAATCCACACGTCTCTTCTTTATGTCATGTTTCCCCATAAATTGCAATAAGCCCCGACTTCTGCACTTTCAGTGGGAGGTCTTCAATTGCCTTTTACGTCACTGGGTGCCACATTCACTACACAAAATGGCCGCCCTTCTCCTTCGTGTAGTCTCGCGAGATGAGCATTGTGTGCTGATCGGCAGTACGGACTCGCAAACGTAAGGTGAAATCACTCTTTATTTTTTTCGAATGTTTTAAATATTCCAATGTGTCACGAACGTAAAAATTATTTAAAAGAATATTCCATACTACTTTTGGCCCTCAACTGAGGTTTCAAGTTTATCACTGTCTGAACATTTTGTTAATTATCTAAATTGATAAAATATGTTTTATGTTAGAAAAGATAGACATTAATCACTTTACAAATTCGAACACGTTTTAAAACTTCCGAAATGCAAAAAGTTTACACTCCGCGGAACTGATTCCGTTGAGCGCCTGGCTAATATTGACAAAAACAATGGCTAATTAAAACAATACTACCCATTTATTACAATACAAAGTGCAACTCACGCCCTTAAAGGCTTATTTAATAGGATTTGATTCACATTAAAAAATTTAACTTGACTGATTTTCTTACTTTAATACGAAATGACAGCCGGCTTAGCGCAAAAATCGACTCTTTCGAAAACTTCAAGCTCTGGTTGATCTCTCAGTAGTCTTGAATATTTTTTTTTTATATTTTGTGCATTCCAAATAATCCAAAAGGCAACTTTTTAGACCTCTTTCATTTCGAAATTCGGAAAAAAAAATATTGGCCCACCCGAATGTACATCAGAAAACATTGGTTCGCAATAGTAAAATAATGGTAATTATCGTTTGATCTTTGACAAAATAATGTATGTTTGAGAACGGAAATATTAGCATATTTTTCATTTAGTTTGTGCTCTTGTGACGTTACATAATCATAAACCTTAGAAAACAGAAGATAAATAATTGCAGTGTTAACTTGTTTTTTTAGCCAAACGCGCTGAACACTACACCACGAGGCCGACAACTGAGATCGTCAGTCGTCAGTCAGATGAGCTTATTAACTTTTATATTTTTGTTGAATACTATAGTATACCTCGCAAATATAACTTGATGTAGTGTTAAAAAAATAATAATTAAAGACTGATTTTTCGAATAACGATAGAAGAAAGAGTGCTGTGCATATTTAGTGCTACAGACTGGCAGATGGAATGAATACTTATTTCTTGTCGCGTGAAAGGGGACATCAAGATTAATTTTGGAGAGTAGGTTAAAAGAGTCTACTTTATTATTTAATATGTTATGTAAATAGCATAATTCAGATATAGTGCGTCTATTTTCAAGGGTAAAAAATGCATTTTGTTTAGCAGATTGGCTGTAAGTGAAAATCGTTTTATTGTTTTTATAATCTAGGTATTTAAAAAAAAATTGTTAAACATTTTCAATCTTTTCTATGTTTGTTGTGTATAGTGGGCTCCGCACAACGGATGCAAACTACAAGTTACTGCGTACAAAAGTGTTGCATAAAGTTTTCAATGTTTTCGTTTTTTAAAGGGTTTGGAAATTCTTAAAATGAAGCCCAGCATTTGGTCAGCTTTTTCAACAATAGAATTTATGTGAGACCCAAACAGCAATCTACGAGTACTATAAAAATAACTCCTAAGTCTGTAATCTCGCTACACCGTGATATGGAATTATCTTTGATCGTATAATTGTGCGTAATACAACTTCAACATTTTTTTACCCACAGCCACGGTTCACTTCCCACCTTAGTATTCTTTGACCATCCGCCACAATAAGACCTCGTTTAAATAATCACGCATTTATTTTGTTGAACGTGTGCCGTATCATAGACTTTGTTTCCACCAACCACCAGTGTTCAGCTCCAGATCGGGGGCTTGTCTTAGTGTTGGTGCCGCTCGCAATTGACCAGTCGGACCACCGCAATTCCATCAAGAACGAACCAGGTTAATGGCATCTATTCTGAATCCATCTCATTTCTTGGGATTGTGACCGATTGACACTGCATATCGAGGATATTAACTTATTTCATTAAAATTAAAATACAGTCCACTCCGCTAAATAATATCGTAGAAGCCATAGGGCTTCCCCCTTCCCGATTTCTCACCCGCATCCACGTGGGAATTCGTTTTCTCACTAAGTATGAATGACGCACATCATTATAACAGAGAAAGAAATATTATACATCTAAAAAGCCGTGAAAATCTAAGAAGTTAAATTGCTTAAACATGTCATGCAAAGTTTATTGCTTTAATGAAGAAACTCTTTTATCCTTTTTTATTATAACATCTCCTTTATTTTTTATTTCGTGACAATAATCCGAAAGACTTAAGTTCGCATAAACGAAGTTCTATTCCAAATTCGTGGCAACAGAGGAAAAACATTTGTGAGAAGGGAACATGGAAGTCTATGCACTAACACGGCTTATGACCGGTCATTGGTTGGTTTAAGTGGTCACTTTACACACCGTTTAACATTCACCATTCTGCATATGTTTCAAGATCCACATTTCCTCAACTTTTCCATTTGTTTACTTTTGTGAAGTTAAAGAGCTGAAACATTTATCATGTGGGTGAGATTCATTCGGCTGAACCAATCGGTAGCTCTTTGACTGATTGGTTCGGGGTTTCCACTGGAGTGAGCCAAGGCTGCGTCCTTGCACCGTTCTAATCATCATACTGATGGATTTTATCTGATGCAAATCAATACCACCTGATCGAGGTATAGAAGTGAACTCCCCCTAAAGTTGTGCGACTTGGAGAATGCAGATGATGCAGTTCTTTTTGAAAAGTCTGTTGGTGATTTTCAGGAAATTGTTGACACACTGCAGGAATAACTTCCTTGGGAGGAAATCCAGCCTGTCTTCAAACATTCGAACATACTCAAAACAAGGTTCTACTCTACTTATTATTTGTTATGTTTATTTTATGTGGGTACGTGTTTATACAAAATACTCACCCACATGTTTGTGCAAAAATACTGTAACGTTATTCTTCTCTTTCATTAAAGATAGAAAATTAGATAGAAAAACTTTTTTGTTTAAAATGTATCTTTTCTGTTAACAGGTCCCGTCTGTTGGTTAATATAATCCTCTTACCTAAATGCATCATTAGAATCTAAACTAGTATTCCATACGCTAGGAAACCCTTTGGAGGCTTTAAGTCGAACCTACTGCTATTTCCTAAAAATCGATACCTACATAAACACCAAAAACCGGATACCAATATCAAAGGAACTTTTTCTCAAAGTAAACTTACTTCTTACGAACAAAGGTCGGCTCTGCTTTTCGTCTTTTAATAAAATTCCGAAAAGTAAATAAATCAGGGAATATGTGACGGATACATACAGTTCGTAGATAAAAAAGGAAAATTATGAAACGAAAAATGGTGTCAACTGAAAATATATCAATTTTGGCGGAAAATCAAAGTCTCGGTTTTGGATACATTAAAAAATTAAACAAACAATAAGAAATTATCACATATTAAGAATTCCGATAAAACTGTATGAAATGGATTTAGAACACTTTAAAAAATATTAAATATAAAAATACGTCACTAGAAAAATGCGACATATTTGGCCTTGATAGTTGTGACGGCAAGATTCGTGACAATGTTTTCAACAAATTTGAATGGTCACGAAAAAATAAATATGAACCGTGACGTATTAGGGGCGTGGCCAATGGAATTTACTTGACTGGTTTAAATAGCCACTTTACAAACTAACGACGATATTTTATCAATTTTTCCTTCCGTTGATTTTCGACACATTTATTTATTTGTTCTTAATCGGTTCGATTCCCAGTGAGAACACAAAAAAATAAAATGCGATTTTTCTCAAGCCTGGGTGCTCTGTGATGTTATAACTGTATAGTAAATTAACAAGTAGGTAGTAATGTTAATGATTAGTTTTTCCATAAAAATGTCTGCCTTAAAACAGGTTGTACCTAGTTAGGCAGACTAGACATGATCCAGAGAAATCTATTACCTAAGTGTGTATGTAGTAGATAAAGTAATATTTATTTTTGTTAAAAAACTTTGATTATTATTATTACTGTAATTGAGCCTCCTGGCTTGTTGTGGTGCAAAAATAAAATAAAAAATGAAACACAAAAAAATAAACTAAATAAAAATAAATATTATCAAATATACATGTAAAACATTATAAAAACATCTTTCTACCTATTTGGCATAAACCACCCACCGATCCATACGCATCCCCCCTCCATGATCTATTTCTTAATGGCGATCTTATAGTATTTACTAATTGCGAAATATTAAATCGATACATTGAATAAAGAAGAATCGAAGAAATGTGGATGTTTTAAAATAAGAAAAAAATATTGTTTTGTTATTATATCTATACTAAAAGGATGAATGTGTTTAAAAAAATAATTAATCATTTACCTTAAAACTGACGCTAGTCTAGAAAAGTAACCGGGCAAATTTGTAATTAATGACGCTTATTATTTTTTTAAATTATACCCACAGACATAATTATTTAAAAAAATCTTAAACTGGATGCACATCATAATTTTCAAATATATTAATTTATTTCATTTCTGTTGTCTGTCCTAATACACCAATATAAAAACCCTTCATTTTACGGATCTCTGCTTTAGCAACAAGGGTGCCACTAACTACTTTCTTGCTACAGGAGTATCTATGGAGTCTGAAGCAACCATGACACAGTCAATTATCTGTTGAACTTCCATTTGTGCTACATCCATTTAAGCGCTGTGCTGTGGAGAACGTCCTTTACTGGAGCTAGTTAAAGCATTAATGAGGATGCGACCCGCGCAATTCACTTAAGCTTTTGAAAAAAATCCGAACTTTTAAAATTAGATTACCTTGCAGTGCATTCGAATTGAAAAGATCGGTGTGAGCATTTCACACATGCAGAGCCCGTTGATAAGGGTACTTTGAAAGATTATAAAAGCATCATCATGGGACTCCTCCCTCATCAACACAGCACACATCTATATATTATGTGATCTACACCCACGTTTTACGGTGAATACGTCATTATAAGTTAGTAATATATCAGTAGAAAACCAGCAGTTTATGAAAATCTCTACCAGTGGAAATACATTCATGCAAGTTTTGATTACCGCGGATTATTTGTCTCTTGATGTTACACGAGTCTACATAGGATACGGCATCATCATCATCAGTCTCTTTCCGCACCTAATGGTGGATAGGGCGCGAGTGAACCACATAGTACGTTTGATGAATTTGACCCTATACCTCTGATGGAAACCATAGAATCAAATGTTGCTAAACAATTTTTAAATAATGGTTCTTCCATCAAGGTATTTTCTATGAATATTAGAAGCATAAACAAAAATTTTGATGCCCTAATGGTTGTTTTAACTGAACTAAATTGTGATATAGATGTTATCATACTGTCAGAATGCTGGATAAATGAATATTATATTCCTAAAACTATTGGAAACTACAACCAATGTCATTCTTGTAATAATAAACTACAAAATGACGGTGTCGTTATATTTGTAAAAAGTAAACTAGCTTTTACAAGTAAGGAAGTATGCTTTCCACATTCCAATTGTATTGAAATTGAAATTAATAATATGATGACTATTCTAGCTATCTACCGTTCTCCTCACAACACAAACATAACGTCTTTCTTATCATCGTTAAACGAATATTTGGAACTTAACAAGAACATAAAAAACTTTTTTATCTTAGGAGATACAAACATCAATATAATCAATAATATGCACCCACAAGCCAATGAATACCTGAACCTTCTTGGTACATATGGATTCTATCCGGCAATTATGGTACCCACAAGGGTAACGGAAACAACTAGTAGCTGCATTGACCACGTTTTCTTAAAAAGTTTACTACACACTAGGGCAGTTGTTTACAAATGTAGCATAACCGATCACTATGCTAACATTATCAGTGTAGCAACCTCGACACCACCTCCACCTGAGCGACAATATAATAGTAAAAATATTGATTACAATTTATTATTCCAAAAAATAACTGAAGAGACCTGGTCTCCAGTATATTCAAACAACGACCCAAATATTTCTTGCAAACACTTTGTTAATATACTCGATGCACATATAACAAATGCTACAAGCATCACACGGAGAACATCGTCAAAGAAACGTAAAATCAAACCTTGGATAACAACAGGACTTATCAAATGTGTTAGAAAAAGAGACAAACTTCATCGATATTCTATTAATAATCCTACTGATCGAATTTTAAATTATTACTATAAGAAATATAGAAATAGATGCAACAAAACCATAAAAAATGTTAAAGAGGAATACTATAGAAATAAGATTCTCGATGCTAAAGGTGATGGAAAAAGAATATGGCAAATCATAAAAGAAATTTCATATACATCTGGGACAAGAAATTCTATAAACGATATTAACATAGATGAAAAACCGTATAACGTACTGAAAAACCCTGACCTAATTGCCAACCACTTTAACAAATTTTTCGCTAACATAGGATCTAATTTAGCTAATATTATCAAAAATAGACTGAAAAACTCCGAACAAGAATTGGCTTCTCGAATAAACGGCTCTAATATACCGTACCCTCCATTTAATATTTCACCCACTAATCATGTTGAGCTTAATGCGGTTATTTCCTCGCTAAAGAATTGTTGCTCTTCAGGTACTGACAATATTACTACTAAATGTGTTAAGCACCTAAAAAACATAATCGCTTTTCCTCTAACACATATTATAAACTGCAGCTTTAAGGAGGGAATTTTCCCTAATTGTCTGAAAAACTCTATTGTTATTCCTATTTTTAAATCCAAAGATAAGTGCTCAGTTAACAATTACCGACCAATTTCTCTTCTTAGTGTAGTTTCTAAAATCATAGAATTGATAGTTAAAACAAGGTTTAATTTCTTCCTAGAGAGCAATAGCATTTTATCAAATAATCAGTACGGTTTTAGACAAAAAAGAGCACATCTGATGCGATAGCAAATTTATCAAAGATACTGTCCGAATGTTTAGATAGAAAAAGTAAAACTATAGCTGTGTTCCTTGATCTAGCTAAGGCTTTTGACACTGTGTCCTACTCGATACTGTGTAGAAGACTATCAGAAATAGGAGTCAATGGAACTGCATTAAAATGGTTTGAAAATTATCTGACAGGGAGAACTCAAACTACAAAAATAACGGATGAGACGGGAAAAGAAACTAGAAGCAAAAGTCAACCAGTCATAAACGGTGTGCCCCAAGGTAGTGTACTGGGTCCAATACTATTTCTTGTATACATTAATAATCTCTGTAACATGGAACTTGGCAAAGCCATTATTTCTTTAGCAGATGATACCGTAATCGTTTTCGATGGATGCTCATGGAATGATGTTTTTTGTAAGGCCACAGAAGGAATGGAAATGGTGAGAAAGTGGTTAGACATAAATTTACTTTCCCTCAATATTGATAAAACAAACTACATAACATTTAGCCTCAGTGGAGCTACCCAACCAGCCACATCTTTCAATGTTATGCTTCATACTTGTGGTTTAAACCAAATTCCTGGACAAGATAAAGTGCCGTGTACCTGCTCTCCCTTGAAAAGAGTTAATGAAATTAAATATTTGGGAATTATGATTGACAGCCATCTTAAATGGGAATCTCACATTTATATGACTGTCAAAAAACTCCGAAAACTGATACATGTGTTCTACTCATTGAGAGGTGTTTTAGACTACGGAGCAGTTAAATCGGTATATTTTGCACTGTTCCAGTCGGTTGCGTCATATGGAATAATTGGATGGGGTGGTTGTTCGGAGGTCATACTAAATCCATTGGTCATTCTCCAAAAAACAATATTGAAAATAATGCTAAAACTGCCATCTACTTACCCCTCTCATACTCTATTTGAAACAACAAATTTACTAACTGTCAGACAACTTTATGTTAGAGAAGTCCTTACAAATTTCTGGTCTTCAATAAAAAATAGAACACAACAAAATATTAAAACAAGATATGCAATGAGCATAAACTTTGGGGTACCTCTAAGTAGAACTGCCTTTTTTCAGAGGCATTTTGCAGTATTGGGCCCTAGGTTTTTTAACATGTTGGACCCTGACATAAAGACGTCTGTCAGTTACAATGATTATAAGAAGAAGGTGAGCAAGTGGATTAGGGGTAGACCTTTTTATATCCTGTAATTATTTTCATGACTAAAAATTGTGTTGCTTTTAATTGAAAAAAATCTCTTATTGTTTTTATGTATATTTCATTTTTACTTTTTATGTTTATTCATTTACATATGTTTTTTTTTTCTTTTTAAAACTAGTATTTTAACCGTATCTTATTTTTTAAAAAAAAAATATAAATGGTATATTCTGTAATTTATTTTTGTTCTTCAATTTTTATTATTATCGGTATGTTTTCCAATTTATATTTTTGTTTAATTTCTTAATTACTCATTTTATATATTATAATGTGTATTTGTGGTTCAATTTTTATTATTATCGGTATGTTTTATAATTTATAATAATTGTGTCTCATTTATTTACTATTAATGGCATATTTTCTAATCTATTTTTATGATTCAATTTTTATTATTATTACTTGCATGTTTTCTAATTTAAATTTATATTGATTTTTAATAATGTTATTATTATTCTTTGAATTTATTAAGCATCATTTAATGAAATTAAAAATAAAAATAAAACACATGAATAAAATAAGGTCCTTCCTAAACACAGGAATTTCCTAGCTAGTCGGGACCTGAAACAAATAAACTATGTTCATTTTAAAACTGTGAAATGCCAAATAAATAAATAAATAAATAAATAGGGAACTGCATTGGTACACCAATCGCAGCGTAACTTAATCATTTTTGTTTTCATGAAGGTAAGATGACCAGTCTTATGGTGCAGGCGTCAGTCCAGGGACTATGATATATTCTAGTGTAAAAACACCTTTTTGAATAAATACTTAATTAACATATTATAACAAAGATGAAGAGCATTTTAGAGAAGGTAATATAGATGTCTATGCATCTACAGGGCTTATTTATTTATTTATGCTTTATTAAGTTACTTCATAACTTCTTAAGAACTAATATAAACTTTTAATAACATTACAATTTTTTTATCAAAATTTCTCAATAACATATTTTTTCAAATTAATTTTTAATGTTTCGATCTTTTCTATCCCCTTCATTTCTTCAGGTAACTCATTGTACAGCTTCAATCCCTTGTACAATGAGTTTTAAAATTCAGTTTATCTCCTCATTGGTAATCTTATCTTTTTTTATCCCTTGTTTCATATGTATGACATTGTTGGTTAAATTTTATAAGTGTTTTTTTTTATTCATCCCCTCAATTATTTTATGTACAAAAATTGCTACATTATATTTAATTTGCTGCTTAGTAGTGCACCATGCTCACAGTAGTGAGTAAGCCAATTTCTTTGTGCATTCTCTCTACTAGATAGATATTTCTTTTGAGTATAATGAGGAACTTCAGCCCTACGGAAAATTGGATACAAAAAATGTTTTCTTACGCGGGGTAAAATTTAGAGCATTAAATTTTACAGCAAAGTTTCTTGAAAATGTACAGAAAAAATAATAAAAAATATTTTGATAAAAACGCACTACTTTAAATGACGTCACTGGTTCATGTGAATCAACCTATGATCTGAGAGCTATGGAAGATTTCCGGTCTGCTTGTCGCTTCTGGACCAATAGGAAGAACTGAATGAGAATAAGCGGAAATGAACCTCTGACGTCACACGCGGAGTTTTTTCAAAAATACAAAACTTTGAAAAATCGTAGCGCCGATAATACGATATATAAAAATTAAAAAAAAACTTTTTTGACTTAGTTTAACAATCTATTAACAAATAAAAAATTTTTAAAAAACCACTGAACTTCCTCATTCTCATCGCCTTATTTAAAATAATTTGTATTTTTTAAATTTTCCTTCATTACATAAAAAAAGAATAGAAGAACAGTAATTTATGTGTGGACATATGATTGTTTTATATATAAGAACACTACTCTTTACATTTATTACATTTCGCAATCTTCCCATAATTTTTTTTTTTCATTTTTTTATTTCATATTTAGAACGTGTTTTGAAATTATGACCTGTCATTGGGCGGTTAAAGTGGCCACTTTACACACTGTGTATCATTCTGCCCATATTTAAACATCTATTTTCCTTAAATTTTTTCATCTGTTTATGTTTGTGAAGTTAAAGAGCTGAAACCTTCATTAATGCAGGTGAGATTCGTGTATTTGAATTATTTATAGGAATGTTACACAGTGTGTAAAGCGGCCACTTAAACCAGCTAATGACATATCAAAAGCCCTGTAGATGCCTAGACTTTTATATTACCTTCTCTAAAATGTTACTCATCTCTGTTGTAATATGTTAATGTTAAAAACTCCCCAGGGAGTTGAATTTAGTCCTTTTCTACAAAAATTTGGACAAACTCAAAATATTGTTGATAAATATTTAGTGTCAACCATGTCGGGAATCAAATGCGAGGCCTCTTGCATGATAGGCAAACGCGCTGACCATTAAACTACGAGATCGACAAAATGAACTTTCAATTAGTGAAAATAAATTCATACAATTTTTGATCCCGCGTATTATTTAACTCTTTTGTGGCTGTAATGTTTTTAATTTTTTTTTAATGATGAATTTTTATTATTTATAATCTTCAAAAGTTCATTTTCACACCGAATTCAAAAAATCAAATTTTTGTAAAGAAGTAAGCAGGATTTTAATATAAAAAATATTTATGCTTGTTATGTGAATAATTGTCGGCCTTGTGGTGTAATGGTCAGCGCGTTTAGTACCATGCAAGAGGTCTCGGGTTCGATCCCGACATGTTTATTTAAAATGGTGTTTTTACTTGAATATTTCATAGTCCCTGTACTGGTACCTGAAGAGTAAGACTGATCATCTTACCTTCATGTAACAAAAAAAAAGATCTAGATACGCTGCGATTGATTTTGCCCTATGCACCGTTAGGTGCGGAAAGGGAATGATAATGATGTGAAGAATAATTTAATAAATGAAAGTAAAGCCAATACAATAATATATCTGTTCAACTGTATAAGAAACGGCAAGAGCATAGGACTTATAATAAAGAAAACAGAGATGCTGTTTTATGGCCGGTGTTTGTGTTAAAGAGACAACATCATCCAGATAGCACGATAGATACATGTATTATGCGGAAGACAAAGAAATCATAAATCGTGTGTGTTTTTCTCATTTGTTATTGGGAGTTCGCGATTTTTACCCTTTAGAATTACATTTCTGTGAAAACGTTTTTTTAAAATCTTATAGTTTAAAAAAAAAAACAAACTGTTCTAAGCCTCAAGTTGAAAGGACATATAAGGCCTGAGATATTAATGTTTCTACAAACCCATAAAACTGAAAAAATTCTGCGCCTATCAAATCAAATATGACCGCCACACGAAAATCAAAAATAATATTTATTTTTTTAAAACATTTTTTTATAAAATGGTCAAGCAACAATTTTATTTATTTCTGGACCACTTCATTTGGACTACCCCTAAGGGATTTCTCTTTTTTTTTAAAAATAATTTTTATTTAACTATGTTTTTACTATGCCCAAATATCTTCAGACAGGGTTCAGCCGGATATATCTCACCCACATGATAAAGGTTTCAGCTCCTTTACTTCACAAAAGTCAACAGATGGAAGAGTTGAGGAACTGTGGATATTTAAACATGGGCAGAATGGTAAGTGTTACACTTTGTGTTATGTTTGTGTTGTTGTAAACATCTAGATTTCCATATTCCCTTCTCGAAAATGCTTTCCCTCTCTGTTGCAACAAATTTTTAATTTCTCATTGAGATTAAGTACACGATTTTGTTTCAACAAAATGTAATCAAATATTTTTTCAAAATTAAATTACGTGTTTTTTTCTTTTTGTGATCAATAAAAATAGGTATACATAAATAATCCATCATCAAAAGGTGCATTGTTTAAATTATCATCTTAATGTATAAAAACATGTTTCTTTACATAAAAAATATTGCCGGCGCAACGACGATATCATTATTATTATAATAATGGATAACTTATATAGCGCCATTTTCGTAATAACCTCAAGGGCGCTTTACAAAGTGATTATATAAAGAAATAAATTTAATTTCAACTTTTTAAATTTGTAATATTAGAAAAACAATTTACTTTGTCATCACATGCTATGTTGGAAGGGTAATTAATTATATTATAATATTAATCTGAATTTGTATAATTTATAATTTAATATTTATATCTGATTTTTTTTTAAATATTTTATTCTTTGGAATTTCGATATTTATTATTTATACCTTGTTTTTCTGGATTGTTATTCTATAACATCACATATCGTCATTATAATTGAATCTTATTTATTTTACTGTGTATTTTTTATTGTCAATTATTTTGGCTTGATACGGGCACAGCCTTAAAAGTCCTAACAAGTTCATTAATTTTTAAACGAGTGTAATTTTGAATGAAAAAATAAATAAAATAAAATAAAAATAAAATGTTTTTATCATTATGAAATGTTGTTATTATTAACGACTATTTCAAGAATTAAAGTAATTACACAATATAAGCAGTAAAATAAATGTACGCTAATCACAATATATGCACGAGTTTTCATGCTGGATATAATAAACGTTTCTCTGCTCTTCTAAATTCACCATGCATAAAACAAGCTGATTTTATATTTTTCAAACTCCCGCATGAAAATATTATACCACTGTAATTTTCTGTTTCCTGAATCCCGCACCAGTATATCGCGGGGGCTTCTACATCCCTTTGTTGAACCGAATTCATTAAGCTAATGAGAGCAGAGTTGCAGTTTGTTATCTGCAGACTACAATGTACGAATAGCTTTAGTGTTACTAGACTCACTGACACGCTGACCAAAATGTGATTATAATTGAAAAATAAATGTTATCAAACAAATTTGTTCAAATATACGTATATAACATGGGTAACCAAAGTTTTAACCACTATGGGCGACCTGCTTTTGAAATTTTTGGGCGGCGGTCTACTAACAATGAAAGTAGTAATTTAAAACCAAAAATAAGTTTGAATTGAATATTAATATATAGGTAGATGATATTAAAACTGGTTGCGCGAGTGTTTGGTGAAATTGAGTGGTTTGTGGCTGGATGAACCGACAGTTGATGAAGGTCCACCTATTCTACCCATCCTGTGATTTCCCAATTTCCAACGTTTATTTATTATTATTATAGCTACGGATGCTATTATAGCTACGGATGCTATGAGAACAATTTTCCATATCCATATCCATAGCAACCAACATCAACAATCACGTTGATCTTTTATTGATAATTTGTTCAGTCAACAACCGCATGTATCATATTTTATCTGCCCGCATCCGCTTGCCCTTTAATCATATGTCCGCATCCGCACACCTTTACATTTTTTGACCACCGCGCCGCCACATTCATCTCTATGTTCCCCGAATAACTTAAGTAAAAGTGTTGTGTTCACCGAAAACGGGAGAGTTTGGACTTGGAGATTTAGAATTCGGGTTCCTGTCCCTGATCCCCTTTTCTGACTTCCCAAAGATAGGATTTTCGTCTGCTGTAGTTTGTTTAGCTACATACCGTTCTTGTCCGCATCTGCTACCATCGCGCAAACACATTTTTTCTCCCGCAAACATTAACACAGATCAACGATTCATTCAAATAATACCCACGCAAATTATAAATTGCCACCCCAAAAACCAATAATTCAATATCAAGTTATTTGAATAACAGCAATAATTTTCGATGACTTATTGTGAATTGATGTAAATAAAACAAGGTCGTTCTTTATTTTAGTTTTATTAACGGAACTAATATGCTTATTATTAGTTTTACAATTTGTAAATATCAACTATTTCTGTAGTGTCAGAAGTTTCGCTTGAAACATGACATTGTTTATTTTCAGCAATCTTAATCATAACTTGATTCATACCTACCTACTTATAGTTATTCGTAAACATACTACCAAATGGTCATCTGTAAAATGGGACCGGTGTTTTGTTTTGATTGCATTCATTGTAGAAAATGTAGATTCGCAGAAGAAAATGGATGCAAAGAGAGTTGTCAAATACACCGTATGTCTCCGCATACATGGATGTTTTTTTTTCACAGGCGGGTGATTAGGAATAATATATACACACACATATACATTTACGTTATTTTTTTATATAACGCATTTCTAGTCTATACAAAACATATTATTAAAAAATGTGTTTATGCAAAACAATTATGCCACAGGATATATTTATACATAAACACAAATCTAAACTGATTTTAGACATAACAATCATCAATAAAAAAAAAAAATCTCTTTTTTTGCCAATAATTCGAGTATATTTATTGTTTTAACAGTTGGTCGGGTACAAGTCGGGAATAAAGTTAAAAATGTAATTTAAATTACGTGTGGATTTTTACGATTCCAATGATATAACCACCAATGTATTCGAAATAAGTCTTCATTTATAATTTTCGGGTTTAAAAATGAACGCATATAAAACGGCTTGCAGTTGACATCACGTCATTTTGACGTCACGCGTATGCCCGCCGACTGAGCTTCTAATTATCATTGCATGCAAGTTTGGCGCCAAAACGTCATTTATGCCGTTTGTCCCTCAGGGCGAGTGACGTCTCGTTTTCAGGTAAGTCAAAATATGCATATTTTAGACCTTTGCAGAAAATTTATCCGATGTCGAACGAAAAAATATTAATATCGTTACCATCGTAATTAGTTGCTTATTTCAATATAAATAAAACGTGAAAATCCGTATTTTATTAAGCTACATACCGTTTGAGAATTTCGACTGTAAAATACAAGATTTGTTTATTTTTTTATTTATTCAGTTCCGAGAAAATATGTTCTACGTGTTTCCGTCAGTGTTGGTACGGTAAAAATAAATTTGATCCTTTAAACACCGCTACCCGTGCTCTAGGCACCATGAAATAATTAGCACTGTTGTTAATAATTATTTATTGAAATCAGATATTTTATGAACCCTGTACTCGACGTACGCAATAATCTACATATCGATTTGTACCTACAAAATACAGGATACGTATTATGAAGCGTTATGACTGTCTATTTTACAGATGAAATGTCACAATGATACAACTAAGTGATTGATTCTCGGGGATTTGCAAGCAATTAAATGTCAGTGTTTTGATGAATGGTTCTACTTTTACTGAGAATGCATATTGATTAATAAATGAAATTATTGGTATCCTCCCTACAAGTTGTAGGTATCATAGATATCCTTTCTGAATATTTGAAAACATCAAAAACTCAAGGCAGGTGTTGCCTCAATTATTAGACTCCTCCTCCAAAGAGTCTCCATGCGTCTCTATCGGCTGCCAGCTCCTGTGCGTCCTCTTAAGTCAGGTTCGCGTCCCATAGTTCTGACATAAACGACTTACAGTCAGCAGCGGACGTCCAGGACGTCGAGAAACTGATGCTTTGTAAAGTGAGCAAGCGTGTTTAAGGCTCTCAGGAGTCATCCGAAGTGTATGGCCCAGCCAACCGTATCGCCTCCGCTTGGTGACAGTTGTCACGGGAGTTTGCTGCGTCCGTTCTCTTATTACTTCATTCTTTACAAAGTCCAACCACCGCTCTTCCAAGATTCGAGACATTTATTCTCAAAACTCAGTATTTTGCTGTTTTGGGCCATAGTAAGATGCCACGATTCGTATCCGTAGAGAACAATGGGTATTATGCAGGCATTAAATTGGCGGCGTTCGGGTTTTCACTGAATATTGATATCATTGAATTCAATTAGTATTAAAGCCAATTATTATTCTTTAATGACTTTTATTTTATATTTTCGTTAAGAACATTAACCCATAACTACAGTCAAAATGGCTCATACATAACTCATTTTTATTCAGTTCAGTTCAGTGCTGAAAAAATCGGCGTTTATTATAAGTAAGCATAATATTATTATGATCTATTTACAAAACAGTGAAGAAGCCAAAAAAATACAAATAAGCAGAATTAAAATGTCTATTCTCACAGTCTATTCTCATGAGGAAAAGGAAATACCAGTGGTAATATTATGGATCTTCTAGAGAGTGATTAATTTAAAGATTTTTTTTTTAATGTGACGACACTTTGCTTCATATAATGGCAACACTGATGATTAAACGTCAAATGGTGTATAAAACTGCTTCAAAAACGAAAATAAAACTAATACGATTTGGTTAATTCAACCTAATGAACCCTCCACCGCATGTATGATTACGGAAATACAAATAAAAATATTTTTTTCCGTTTTTGCACTAGAAGTAGAGAATTATTTTATTGTAACAATTCTCGTACCAACTTCGAAATGCATTCATCTACTCGTACATCCAGAATACATAGGTATGGAAATACGTTCGAAAAAATATTTGATATTTTTAATACAAACTGTGTAAATGCATTAAAATGTAATCTCACTCGTCATTTTTTAGAAAAGGAATGAATTTATTTAAAAATATATAAATAAATTTAACTTTGTTTTTTTGGAGACTTATTTTTGTTTATTTTTTATATATAAATTGTACATTTGTGGATTCATTGCCAAATTCCAACCAACTGATAATATAAAGGTGTTATTAAGATTATTTTAACTTTTACATTGATCCAAAAAACGTATTGTTTATAAAATCTTATTGTAGCATTTATTTTTCTTTTTCATTAAAACCTAGCAAAATACTAGTCACTTTATGTTTATGTTAAATTATTCTCGATTTTAATTTGCTATATTTATATTTAGAACATAAGGTTTTCTCACTTCAATTTGCTATCTTTTATTTGTCATCTTATATTCGTATGTTTCTTTTTTTCTTTTTTGCAGTTTAAAAAAAAAATTAAAAAATTACTAACTCGTTTAGTTTTAATTATTTAGTTGAATTATATAGTTATATTTCATATTGTATATTACATAATGAATTGTTCACTGCTGTGATTATTTCTGTAAAATTTTTTATTGTAAAAGGTTCTTTGAACCGTTCATACATATAACGTGTTTTATTCAGTATAACTAAATGATAGAAAGTGAAAAAAAAATATGAATCATTATTTTAGAGAAAAAAAAACATATGTGGCTTCGTATGCATTCAAGTAAATAGATACAATTACCAAATTTTATATTAATTCGGCGACAAATCAATCATGACGTATGAAAATCTATAAAGCAATAGCGTTTGTCATTTGGTAAAGGAATACCCGGTTGAGCAATTTTGGCATAGTTGTCGATTTTTCGCCCATATGGGAAAATGGTCGACAGTATCTGTGCGCACAGATTTTAAAGACAGATCTTGATGTCTTGGTGGATATTTTCTTGATTTTTTGGTAGGTATTGGTGAATCGGGCAAGCTGGATGGAGTGTCATCTCGACCTGATGGACTATGTACTCGGCTTGATGTCGGTGTTCCATATTCCGAAACTATAGCCGGACTACCACGTTTTTTGGTAGAAACTTTTTCCGACATTTGCAAGTGCTCTGAAATTGCTAGTTTGAAATCATACGGAGTCATATATTTAATGAGAAAATGAAAGAGGGTACATGGAAGTCTAGGTATTTACAGGGCTTATGACCTATCATTGACTGCTTTCAGTAGCCACAGACTGGCTGGATTTCTTCCCTAAGGAGTAATTTAGATCTTAATTTGTTACAACAGAAGAGGAAAACATTTAAAAAAAGGGAATATGGAAGTCTAGGCATTTACAGTATCTACATTATAAAACAACTAATGCTTAAATTAATTCACTTAATATTTTTTCTCGTAACTCATTGCATCGTATTTTTATTTTTATTTTTCATATATACATGAACGAATTTTCATATATTTGTGTGTAACTCGTTATCATAGATACGACACTAACTATGCATTGTAAAATAATATACTTCAAACTAAATCTAATTATGTACTTATTCGAAAAATCAGATTCGTAAATACAAATAAAATGATATTGCATCCGTTCTGCTTTTGACAGTCGTAGTATATATGTAACGAGCTGAATCCAGCTATGATTTGCTATTGATAGATTTGAGTATATATTAGTCAGCATATATTATCCAACAGATTTTCAGCTAGAAATATAAAAATAAATTAGAACACAGCTATCTAACAAGATTTACATCTGTTGATGGCCTAGTAGTACCAAAATTTAAAAATAAATATGGACAACGTACGTTGGATTATATTGTTCCAGAAGTATTTAATTTGTTGCCACTTGACATGAAAACATGTCATAGTAAAAATAAAATTATGTTTCTATTACGTAAGTGGTTAGTAGATAAACGTTCCTATATTGATTTATTGTTTATGTAATACATTTTTTAAATTTTTTTAAACTTATTTTTTTTAAATTTTTTTTTTTATCCCTCATTGAATACATTTTTGTTATTTTCTTGGGTTTACCTTTTCTTTTCTTTTCTTTTATTACTTTCTTACTTTCTTATTTCATTTACATTTTTTAGATCTTAATTTTAATGTGTACTTTTAATTTTCTTATTAATTTTTTTTTCTATAGATATGAATTGAAATTCTCGATTTACTTTACTTTGTTTAATTTATTTTTAATCTTGTTTTGATTACATTTATAAGCACACACTATTTATATATGTCTATCTTGTTCTTCTTATATTTAAAATATATTTAAGTAAATTACTATTCTTTAATTTTAATTGTATTATTTTACTCTAATTTCTGACTTTAAAAAAAATATAAAATCTTTAAACTATTTTTTATGTTTATTATTTTATACGTAAACAATATTATGTCTGTACTATTTTTATATAATTATTGATTAAAACTAATGCCTGAGCACCCGATGACAAACTATTATTGAATAGTTTATCGGAACAAAATAGATCTTAATACTTTGTTTTCTTTATAATGTATTAATATTGTAATAATATGTATATTTTATTGAATAAAGACTCTATAAAACAAAAAAAAGCACATTTGCTTACCATGCATGAGGTCCCAGGTTTAATTCTGGAATTTTTTTTTGCCTATGTCTGGACAAATAAATTTTTTTTAACGTTATTTAATTTGATTTTAGTATTACCGAAAATCCAGTTAAAATTAAAAAATGTGAAGAAATTTAAAAAATGGAATTTAAGGAGAGAATCTGACAACTGGGATCCACAAAAAACTAATTTTGTTCGTAAACATTAAAATACAAACTTTTTTTACTTACAAGCAAATAACATCCTCCCAACTTTTTAAAGCTAAAATTTAGTAGCACTTTAGTCTAATTATCGTATTTTTAGAATAAATATTTTTAGAATAAATATTTTTTTTTGTATATTTACTATCATCTCAGAGTTACAACGGTTTTATTAAAACATGGAAAATGATCCACTGTGTACTCTGGGTCGTGTACAGTGTATCACAAATAAATCAACAGTGGCTAATTCGAGTACACGGTAAATAATTAAGTTAATATATTGGTAGCATAAAAAATACTTCTAATAGCTTAGGTACACAGTGGATCACGATTCACATGGAATTTGATCTACTGTACTCTATACGACCATTTTGATTTTCTAGTCAAACAAACACAAATTACTAAATTTATTCATGATAGTGGTACTTTTGTATGTAACCAGAATACACGTAGTTTACAGTAAAATCAATGCCATATGAAAATGTTACATGGAAATTGGACAAGAAACAAAGACAACTAACGTTTAATATTTAGTTTTAGGACATTAAAAAAATGGACGCACTACGCGCGCACTGTCATAGCTACCAGACGGCTAGTGGTAACGTGTTTGCCAAATTATTTTATTTTAAATTATTATGAAAATAAAGTTTGTTATTTGTGCTACACAATTTCATTATTTTACAAGAACACAATATTTCTAAATCACTATTTAATTCCAAGTCAAAAACAGAGCTGCTAAACAAGAGTGGCATTTACCAAATCTCATGCGAATGCAAAAAAGTCTCTATTGGACAAACAGCGCGAAATCTTAAAACTAGGCTAAACGAACACCGCCGTTGCCTGACCAATAATAATTTCTCGGAATTTGCGAATCATATAATAGACAGTAACCACTCATTTCATAATCACACCCTTAAACTCCTGCACCAAGTAAATAACAAAGGCAGTAATATGAATAATTTAGAAATAATAGCAATTCACAAAAATTTAAATTCTGAGAACAACCTATTAATAATCACACATTTAATCACCCCTCGCTTTTATTGACTATGTTCCCTTTGCGACCCCCTCCACCACACTTAGCACTCTCTTTGCCGAGCGATGTCTTCCCACACATTAAATCTTATACTTAATTATTGCAACTTCCACTTATGTGCTATATTTTAAGAAATAATTCCGACTTAATGTCTTGATCATGTTTTCATATCTGTACTTTAGATAACTATCCATTAATTTTCTAACACCTTAGATAAGGGGGAAAAAAACTCTCTTGCTCTAGGCTACACTGATTAATTTGTTTATTTTTTGTTTAAATTCTATGACACTGCGAACAATATTCTGTGTTTACTATATTAGTTTTATATCACCCGTTGATGGGAGGAGTGCTCTCTCGAAACTATAGTTGTGTTATTGTAAAAGAATAAAATTGTGTAACACTAAAAACAAAGTTTTATTTTCATAATAATTTATAATGAAGTGTTACGAAGTGAATGCCGATTCTATTAAAAACATTATTTTATTTTATTTCATTTATTTTTATTTACAAACAATAAACAATACATATGACTTTGGTATAATGATCACAAATGGTTATTTTAGGTATTGTTCATCAATTATATGTGAACACAGCATGCACAAATAAAGTAAATAAAATGTTTACAATGGATATTTTTTTTTATATTGGCTAGCTTAATTGAATTTTTCGATTGTTTTACAAGTTATTACAATAAATTATTACTTATAGGTTATTACAAATTATTTTACCTAACTAACATAAATGACTATTTGATTTTATAAATTGCGTTAAAGTTGCATTATTGACAGAATCAAGAAAGGGGTGCTGCGTTGGTTTGGACATGTAGAGCGAATGGACAGCGAAAGAACGGCTAAAAGGATCTACCATGCAAATGTTGATGGATGCAGAAAACGAGGAAGACCGAGAAAAACATGGCACGATCAAGACCATCAAATACTTAAAAATGGACATGTCAAAAGTAGGAATAATCGGCGTGCGTGCATGAGAAGATGTATGAATGTAGAGGAAGCGAGGTCTGTATGCCAAGATAGAGTGTTATGGCGTTCTATCCTCTCTGCCTACCCTTACGGGGAAACGGCGTGATGGTTTGTTGTTGTTGTTGTTGCGTTACAGTTTTCCTATAATTATTTAATGTATCGTTGAAGATATCAATATCAGCATTACTTTCTACATTATTATACACTCTTAACATACGTGATAATGCATTAAAGTGCGCCGTATTGTTATTGAAGGTTGGAAGATAAAATGTTGTGAAGGATCTCAATCGCCGACTGGGGACATTCAAGGGTACATTCTCTAAACAAAATGTAGAATCAACATAACAAATCTAAAATCAGTCTTCTAAATTTTAATTTATCTAGACCGAAGTGTTCTAGACGCTGATCATAAGACTGAAGGGTACTGCCCAGGTTACATTTAAATATTAGGAAACGAAGAATTTTTTTTTGCACAGATTCAATTAAATTAATTTGAGTTGTGTAATGTGGTGACCAGATTACAGATCCAAATTCCAAATTACTACGAACTAATGAATTAGACCTTTTTACTGAGAGCAAAATTAAATTGTAGTGCTTTTACTTTTACGTGCAGGGTATTTGATTCACTGTACCCACCTAAACCACTATCGGACCTTGATCTTCCATAAAAATTAAATGAATTTTTATTATATTGAAATAAATTATCACAAAAGTGATAGTATTTTTTTTCTCACCAAAAATGTTACGGATTAAAAAATATTACCAGTAAAAAATTCGGATTTTTTATATTTTGTATTATTATCACATGAAGCCTTAACGTTTCTTATATTATCTGAAATTTCAAATCACTAAAAATGTTTTTTCTGTTTTCCAAAAGCTTTTACCTCAAATTCCAATTGGAACGTGAACAGGATACAAATCAAATTAACATTTTTTAAAAACGTTTCAGAATTTAGATTAAACGAATACTCATTAATCAGTTTTCATTTAACTATATTTTCCCAGGCAGTCGAATTTCCATAAATTAGGTTATAAACCAGCAGTACTGTCATGCAAATTTTAAATAAAAAAAATAAAGCTAGATGAAACATTTCATCAACCGCTTACGAAGGAAAAAATATTTATTTATTTGACTTTTTATACAATATTTTGACATCGGCCAGCTTATTGCCAAACGGCAATTTCCTCCAGCTAACCAATGGAATAAAAGGTGTTCTTCATTCATTCAGATTTATCTTGTAAGTCGGGGCCTCTAAATAATGATTCATTTCTTCATTTGTAATTTTGTTTATATATAATGCTTAATACTAAACATTAAATAAGCGATGTGAATGAATTTGCACGTGGAGATTGTAATAGCAAATATATCGGCCAGACCCCGAGAAATTAAAAAAAATCGGAGTTAATGAACACCGCCGCGGACTTAATTAGAAATAGTTTCTCAGAATTCGCAAATTATATTTTAGGTCTGAATTATTATTTTCATTCACATCAAATTAAACGCATTATTTTACAACTAAAGGTATAATAACGAATTATTTAGAAAATACAGAAATAAAAAAATAAAAAAATAATTCCAAAATACTTCAAACCTGCTTTCAATATTTCCAATAAATAGAAAAATCCACCATGCTTTACTCCCCTCCACCCCACTATCCCTTACCGCCACCACCCTGCCTTATCCTCCCATCCAACCTTGTCAGTACCTAATTACTATTCTGTATTCTGTACTTTGGTTTAGTTAATAGTTACACCTGATAATGGGTTATCAGAATACCTGAAATAGCTTTGTACTAGCTTTGTACTAGCTGAACCCGGCCACATTTTGCTGAGACTTTAATAATAATATAATAATATTTGGCTGATTTATATAGCGCCATTTTTGTAAAAAATCACCTCAAGGGCGCTTTGCAATTGTATACCTAAACTTACATTCTAACTAAACTAAAGTGATATATTATATTTCCAAATTTAAAATTGAGGATTCATATCCTATCAAAACTATCATTAGTCTAAAGAAGTGGGATTTTAGTTGGGATCTGAACTGACTGGGACTGTCGATGATTCGTAAGTTTGAAGGCAATTGGTTCCAGGCAGAGGAGCCGGCAGCGGCAAAAGCACGATCTCCAAATCTAGTGTTTGGGGAGCGCCGGATTTCGACAAGTTTTTCTCTTCCTGAATCAAATGCTGACCTAAGAGTAGATTTTCTACGACATGTATTTTCCCTAATACAAAGGTCCGATAGGTATTTTGGAGCCATTTCATGGAGAGATTTGAATACTGTCCAGCAAAGTTTGTATTTTTTGTCTAATATTCATTATTAGGGGAGTAAATAAAAATTGTCTAGCAACTATACATATACCAAGAAAACATTGCTGTATTTAATATCTTCATTTTGCGTTGCTGTGACTATGTTGTAGAATATCAAGAAATAATATTGTAACTTTGGCTAAAATTGATAAAATGGCAGCAATGTGTAGAACTGTCATTTAGTATCCACTTGTTAACTATCACAAAGCATGAGTCAATTTAAAACGCATAGAATGTTTCGTTTTCGTCGGAACTTCTAAATAAATAGTATGTAAAAACCCTCTTCTGCTAAAATGAAATGTTCTGTAAAAAAATTGAGTCGATCCATCGATTACTTTCCGAAATTTGCAGCCGCAAACATACGGAACCTAAATTTTAATAACGTACATATATAGATTGTAGGAAAAATAAAGTTTTGTGACTTTGGCTAAAATTTATAAAATGGCAACACTGTGTAGAACTGAACGTAGTTCTGCAGAAAGCAGCCAGTCCACAATTTTGTAAAAACGAAATATTGATGTTATCGGGTGCAGTAATGTCAATTCTGTTCGCAACAATGTTCTGCTAAAACTAGTCAGATCGCTTACATACAAAAAAATTGTAAAAATCACCTTTTGAAAATGGTGTCAATCTCAAAAACGGCATTTCTCAATTTGCAGAAAAGACCCACAAAACTAAAAAAATCTTACGGTACTTTAAATATCAATAAAACTGGTCAAATAAATAATTACAATCTTGTTTGTTTTACAAAAAAACTAATGTTTTTATTAACAAATTACAACAGGGATGGAGAATACCTTAAATAAGGGAATATGGAAGTCTAGGCATTTACAGGGCTTATGACCTGTCATTGGCTGGTTTAAGTGGCCACTTTCCACACTGTGTAACATTCACCATTTTGCCTATTATTGAACATCTATATTTCTTCAGTTCTTTGAAATTGAAAAATATTGTAATAATGTTTTTATGGTTTATCATTTTGTGAAGTCGAAAAACATTCCAACTGTTTTGTAGATTCGATTATTCAGCATTTTCACAAAAGTGCTATTATCTAAGTTTCACTTTTCTATGGCTGGCTGCTTTCTGCATAACTACGTTCAACTGTCATTCAGCACTTGTTGACTATGACAAATTATGTGTATATTTAAAATGCATGAAATGAAACTTTCGTAGAAAAAGTATAGAAATATAGAAACAGTCTTCCGCTAAAATGCAACGTTCTGAGAAAAAAGTTAGTCAATCCATCGATCACTTTCCGAAATTTACGGCCACAAATATACGGAGCCTATATTTATTTGTAATTATTTATTTATACTTTAACACTGTTTGTATTATTTTTTTATACATAATTATGTTTACTCACTGGGGTCTCCCGTGCCGAGGGAAACATTTTACAAAATGTGAAACATGTCTTAAATTAGTTATTTAACAAAGTTAACATAATAATAATAATAAAAAAACGTAATTAATCTAATTAACCTAATTTGGTTAACATAATGAACAATATAAACTAAAATAATCATTAAAAACATAACCAATTTATATAGATGATCAGTTTTGATGCAACTGAATTTAAAAACATCCCCGTGAAAGAAGTTATTGCATTTAAATTGTGTGTATTTGACTAAAACGTATAAACGTTATAATGTTTTTAGATTTTCTATGTCTGAAACTAAAACTCTTATTTATCTAGAAAATTTAAGTGCATTAAGGCGCTCTTAAAAGAGCAAGGTTTGTGTGTTATTTATTCATGAATAATTCAAAATTGGATCTCAAAGTTGACTTTAATATTATTTAATTTTATGGCTCCCGTTCGTTGCCAACATTCTATTTTTTATTTATTTTCATCACAGTAATAAAATACGAATTACGCTTAAATCCAAAAATTTTGCGTGGCAAAAAATAAGTATTTATTCCATCTGCCAATCTGTAGCACTTACTATGCACAACACTCTTTCCTCTATCGTTCTTGCTCTAACTATAATGCTTTTTTTTCATATATTCAACACGCCCCTTAATTTATTTAAAAATAACCTAAGACTTATTCTTTTTGGCTGTGACACGATCTCACTTGCTATTTAATGATGCACACTTGAACACTTAATTCCAAACAAATACACACAAACACACATCTACACCTTCTCTCATACGAATACACATAAACACACCCTTTTGTTGTACCACAATTTAATATGTATATTTTTTATTTAGAAACTCCGCTGGTCTGTCTTTAAGCCGTATTTTTTTTAATGTTATTGTATCATTTATTGTCGACTGTTTGTTGATAATATTTAATTGGTTTTCTATTTATGTAATACTAACTAGAAACTATAAACGTGACTTTTTTTACTTTGATTTTAATGTTTAACTACTTTCATATATGTTTTTTCCCCTTCAAATAAAATTGAACTTGTTAAATAAAAATAGTTAGGTAATTAATAAACCGTTGTTTTTCCCTTGTAAATAAATAAATAAATAACCTTAACTTGTAATATAATATGGAAACTTTACTGGTCCATCTGAGAAAAGTCTAATGTACTGTATGTTTCCTGAATAAAAGAAAAAAAAATATTGCTATGAATTTATATATAACTCCCCATCTTTTCTGTTTTCCTAGTGCAGCTCCACGTAAAAATAATTCTACTTGTGAGTGCCAGAAAAAACGTTCTATCTTTCACACCAAATCACCCTCAAACGAATAAATATCAAACCAGTCCACCCAGACCGCCAACTCTAACCTAACCTAACACAAGAATACAGATTGATACATAAAAATCAATATCTCAATTCTATCAAATCATTAATTTAAAAATATCTGCAACAAAAAAACGTGTTTAAAAACAAAATGTCACCTTATACATTTAAAATTTGAATGACGCATCATTCAATATCAAATCTTTCTGTTTTGTTCGTGCATATTTAAGGTTGTATTGTCAGAAAGGCTTTTAATATCACTATAATTCCTTAAACACGGAATCAAATATTTTTTAAAGTTTTCCTAAGAGATTAAATGAGTCCTTGCAATTAAGTTCCCTAATACAATATAAAATAATATGCTCAATATATAACTACAAAACATACATAAGATTTAATTTGGGCTGGCTATTTTCCGCAAAATACACATCTTAGGTTGTATGGTCAGCCAAAATTAAATCATTAAAACTTGTCAAACACATATTTTTTTGTTTAGTAAAAAAAATCGAATGCACGCATTATTTATCATTTGTGAAATTAAAAAACATTCTAACTGTTTTGCAGATTTGATTATTTATTATTTACACAAAAGTGCTTTTTTGTGAATGTGAAAAGTGAATTTTTGGAGATCCTTATTACTTTTTATTCTGTTTTTACTTTGTTTTTTTCAAATGTTTTTTTCCTATCCATATATGCATGATTTATTTTGTCTTTTACTATGTTTCTCACTTTGTATTTCGTTTCTTCTACGAATTTTACTGGGTTTTTTAATATGTCATTTTCTACATTTTTACTATGTTTTTTACTTTGTATTTTATTATGTTTTTCACTATGTCTACCACCTTTTTTTTCTTTCTATGTTTTGGTTAGTGTTTTTTGTATATTTTTTATATATAAACGGGATAAATAACCCCAGTGAGACTGTCAAAGTAACTTTGTATAAATGTATACTTTTATGTATGTAATATGATAAAATATAATAAAAAAGTTTTGTTTCCCGTGTTCCCATGTTTTTCCGATTATAATATAATTTAATATGAAGTCGTACGTTACAACACTATAACATAACGTTAAGTTCTTACGACTATCGAACAACATAGTAAAAAAACAAACATTAATATCTGATGTTGAAATTTTATAACGTCAAGTATAGATGACCAAAAATATTATCAAATTTCAAATTTTAAGAATTTTTTCAATAATGTAGATGTCTATCATATAGGATAACAATTCACTAAAAACAATGTATTTGAACATTACTCACATTGATATCATTATTTATTTAGCGTATAGCAGAAAACAGTTGTAAGGAAATAAAAACGCCATAATGAGGAAAAAAAAATGGCTGTATTAAATACTAACCCCTTTTACTCTTACATTAATTTAAACATAACTTTTTGATTATTGTTTAAAAACAAATTATTTAATGCAATTTTTTTATTACTCTCAATGTTGCTTTTTTCTAAACATTTTCAAATTACCGTAAATATTATTTTATATTTTAAAATTAGTTTTTGTATTGCTTTTAAAAAAAATACTTTCCTTATTGAGATTTGTTAAAACCTAATTTCAAAATTGTTTCTTTAAACCAACTTTAATTTCGTTTCTTTTGATATTGCTTTTCACTTATTTTTTTTTTAATGTAATTTTTTTTTTGATTTTAATTACTTTGAGCTTGTTTTAAATTCCTACTTATTTAAATTATAATTTTTAAATAACTTTTTGTGTTATTTTTTTTTCTAATTTTGACGTTGATGTAAATTTAGAGTACTTTTTATATTGTTTTTTTTACGCATAACTTTTTTAATTACTTCAATTAATAAATCACCTTTGCATGTTATAAAATATGGAAACTTTACAGGTCTAGAACTATGTTTAATTTGTTTAAAATGATGAAAGTGTTTCCTGATTAAAACTTTTTTTAAAAAGGTACTCGATATTTAATATTAAAAATAATTAACCATCAGGGTACCGCGCCGCGCCGGATGTGATAAATAACGACATTAACAATCTGTTTTAAGGAATAAACAGTTTACTTCAAAATGTGAAAGATCAAATTGGTTCACATACAAAAAATGTGTACGCAGTGAAGGGTTTTTTGGGCTTATCTCGGCTTTTCCGCCTGAAATTTTCATTAAGAAGCATGACATTTCAGACTAGCATGATAAAAAAAATGTATATGCAAGCGGTGCGCCCGAAGAAGTACTAATTTCAATAAAAAATATGTATGTGTACGTGTTATGTCGTGTGGTGGAAGAATAGTGGAGTGAATAAAAGCAGATTAAAGTATGCCACACAAAGAACTTCCTATAAACCCGTATAAAGTAAATCCGCCATGTTTTATGCAACTCACGAATGTAAGACTCGAACTTTTGGCGAACGTCATTCATAAGTAAACCCAGCCTACCTCACACTACAACCCGTCTAACGTTTCCTAAAGTGAATGGAAAAGAGCCTTTTTTGTTTAATTTTACACAAGGATAAGGAAACTGTTCATACAGTTCTTAAATCAGGTTGCGTTGTCGTGATTAGAGGCTCACCCGATCCCGTTTTATAACTTGACACCAATTTTCTAATAGTGAGTCATTTACAACTCTCTGGAAATGTTCTCCAAAATTCAAATATTTGGGTCAATCATAAGAACATAAATATTTATTTTTGATAAAAAAAAAAATGTATTATGAGACGCATGAGCATAAATCGCAAAATATACCAACGCAGTCGTTCGGCAATCGGAAATAGATTAAAAATTAGCAACAAATCAGCGAACCATCACCCCATTTCCCTGTAGAGGTAGGCAAAGAGGAGAGCGATGGACTTGTCCATCTTTAAGTTAATATTTGATGGATTTGGTTTTCTCTGCGTCCGTCCACATTCGCGTTGTTAATATTTATAGCCGTTTGTTTAACGTCCTTTCACTCAACTAATCCAGCCAACGCAACACTCTTGATTTTGTCGATAACGCTTGTCTCAGCCTTTCAGCCCATATAGCACAAATGTTGACATTTGTGCGCCTATCGTAGATACTTTTACCTCACCTACGCATAAGAGAATGCATTCAGCCTACTTTCACCTCTTAATTTAATTTTTCTTAAGTTTCACCGGGATCACGACTTTTGTCAAAAATAAATTTACTACTCTAAAATCATGCTTTGCACTTTAAATACAATTATATAGATATAATAAATGCAACATTTTTATCGCATTATGCAAGATTCATCCTCAAATTTCAACTTTTACGATCATCGGCATTTAGCGAGAAATATAAAACAATATTGTTATCTATTCCTGGAGCTTTAAGCTTCGTTCCGAGAGTAGGGAGATTTATAAAACAAAAAGCTTTATTCCGAGATATTCTCGGAATTGCGGGAGGGTTTGCAACCCTGGTAACAAGTATTCATATTTTATATGAAAAAAAAATATATTTAGCGACCCCTGCTCGACTGTTACCGAGGTCATCGATCCTCGCACTTCCGACCTTTGGACATACTCCTTATTGTAATAGTTATAATAACGCATATACAGAAATCGCACACCATAATTATTAAAAAAAATGAAATATATATATTTATTTTTACTGTTGTGCACACAGTAATGATATAATTACAAAAAACATAAAGAACATAAACACAATATATATTACAATTTCTAAACAGGACAACAAAATATAACGAGAATGTTATGATTGTATAACACGTGACTCTATTTGTGTTGGTATTTCCCTAATAGTAATAACCTAATAGAGTCGCCCATATGGATAAAAATCATTCTACGATTACTGACAACATAGTTGGCCACATATTACAGCAATACAGGCCGCATGTACTTGGGTAGATAATTGCGAGCGCTATCCGAAACCGTCCATTACACGTTTTTCGTCAAACTAAAAACCAAACTAAAAGCTTTTGTTCTATGCAATAGAGCTTAAGGGCTTCTCTAGAGAATAGTTACTCTGAGGTATCTCCATTGTTTTGAAATATGGAGTGTGGAGTATGGCTTATGGAGTAATTTGTGTAAAGGAAAATATATTTATTGAAAATGAATTTTGAAAGGTTGTATGTTATCTATTCAGTTGTACCTTTAAATATCGCTAATCCGAAAAAATAGTCGTAAATAAAAAATGAAAAAAAACTCCAGGAGAACGTAAAAATAAAATAAACACCTAAACTTAAAACCACGTATCTTTCATTATTCTTTGTTTTTCTTTTCACCGATGAGAACAGTGCCTGCCAAAATGTGTGCCGCAATACGTCTCAGAGTGTGCCGCAAAGGAACAAGCCTCTTCTTATTTTTTTAATAAATTCAGAGGACATTATAATTCCTTTCATCATTATTTTACAAGTATTTTCCATTGAGAAAGTTGACAGCTTTAAATACTTAGAAGTACACATAAGCGAGGATGGAAGGATGCATAAATTGCTCGCAACCCGCCTAGGAATTGCTGGAGCAACTTTTAACATGATTTTTAACAACTTTTTACAACTTTTAACCGATTATTCAACTCTTGTATAATACCAGTTCTCCTATATGAATGTGAATCTTGGCACCTTACCAAAGCTCAAAACACCAAACTTCTGAGTTTTGAGAGTAAGTGCTTGAGAAGAATATTAGGTATAAGGTGGTTCGATTTTATAACTAACATTGAAGTCCGAGAACGGACGCAGCAGCCTCCTATGGCGAGCGTCTTGAGGATGTGGCGGTGGACCGGGCTCGGACACATGCTGCGCATGCCTCAGGAGAACCTAAACCCTAGTTGCCTCTTCTTTAAACCTGTGGGATCACGCCGTCCTGGAAGGCCGTCAATGACGATCTTTAGACTTTATTCGGCGGAATTAAGGAGCGCTGGATTGACATGGGAAGAAGCGAGAGTGTTGGCTGGCGATAGGGTTTCCTGGAGGCAACTAGTGATGTCCACATGCTTCACTAAGAAGCGGATGTGGAAAAGAAAAGAAGAAGATAATTTTCCATCACTTAATATTAAAATGTACCCGTGGGTCATCGATCCACTCCAAGATTCGACGGTACACACTTAACATCAACAGAGGAAGAAATTTTATGAGATCTTAAAAACGAATCTGTGCACAAAGCCTTATGTTCTGAGCTAGAGTTGTCAGCATCTTGGATATCGGTTTGGAGCCAATATGCTCGATTGGCTATAACAGCAATAAAATCTCTGATGCCATTGGATGTATCTTTGCGATTTTGGTTTTTCAGCACTCGAGGTGATAAAATAAAAAAGAAAAACGGAAATGGTTTCAGCAGGTAAATTAAGACTTACGTGTTTATCATATTGAGAGCCAAATTTTGTCAAAATTCTTTCTAAAATCAATTGCATTCTTCTCACTTATAAAATTACTACCACCTGTACTTAATGTTTTATGCATAGAATTAAGGAAAGTCCAGAAGAAGCGTAAAATCATATTTGAATACATCGGCCTGTGTCCAATATTTCCCCACTTAGACACACTTTTGCCGCGCGCATACTTGAAGTCAACGAGTAATATTGCCAAATCGCGAAGAATATAACCATAACACAAATGTAAGTTAAAAAAAACTATTTGTTAATTTTTCTAAAATTTTATTGTTCACTCGGAAATATTGATTAACACAACAGAGTAGATAAGTAAAGAGTCACTTTGAAATTAAAATATAAAAGAAATTTTATTTTACATAAAACTGATATTTTTATATCATGTTAAATAATATTTTATGTTTTAAAGATAATGTCGGGCAAATTCCACCACGGCGTTGTTTAATCCGAGGTTCAATTTTCATTATTTCTCTTACCATGTGAGCAAAGAAGGGTAAAAAAATTTACTATTCTGGCAACACTAACGAAATTCCCATTTTGTTTCTTCGACAATCTGACAGATGGAAAAATAATTAAATTTGTAAGTAATGCATTTGTGACAAACACATTCATTTGAATTCACATGAAATGTGATTGCATTCTGTTTCTTTAAGATCCTAGCAGTATTTCTACACTTTAAAAGGACACAACTCGGCATGGTTAAATTCGAATCAGGAGTTGCGTACTGAGCGACGTCTACAAAGAAACTAATGGGTCAAAACGTAAACCTACTCATTTATAAGTAGTTTAGTCGCCTTCTGTTTTATGTGCGTATGCGGTTTCTGGACTATTCTTAATTCTATGGTTTTATGCAAACAAATTCGTTTTTAATTGGTTATTTAAATAATAATTTTACAAAGATTAATTATTAAACTAATTTTAAGGAAACCCTCAACATTCAATTCGGAAATTCTACATAAATGATTTATGGCTCCTTCAGTAGACACTATTTATAAGATTAATTCCATTATAAAAATTTTCAAAGAAAAAAAAATAAAAGAGTTTGAGATGAATAAGTCACTCAGATACCAAAATAATATTAAAATCCCTAAATTCCACACAAATCATGGTCAAAACAGCTTTGTCTTCAAAGGTGTCAAAACAGCTTTGTCTTCAAAGGTGTCAAAAATTAAAATAATCTCCTCAATGAATTAAAAACTATTAAAACTAATATATCAATAAATAAATTCATAAAGTAAATTTAAAGAAATTTTTTGAACAAAAGTAAAAACAGCATTCTTTTTTAATTAGTAAGACTATTATTATTTTCAATATTTATTTTAATTACAAGTTTTTTTTCTATCATCTACTCGTATATTCGAAATTTTATGTATTACAAAAAAATAAATAATTATATCAGTGTAAGTCACTCTCCAAGCACAAGAGCTTGTCTCTTTTTTTGGAGAGTTACAGTTATACAATTTACTAGATGTATTAAAGTAGATTTGTATTATATATTTTTTTTAAACATGTATAATTTATGTTAATATATTGATTAATAAACAAAAAAAGTTGGTTTGAAAATTATGTGATGGTACACCTTTGCAAATGTTTGAAAAATAATAAATCTTTATTTTGTTTTATTTTTAAAAATATTTTACAGAAATTGATAAAATTTGAAAGGTTTTTCCACCAGCGCAAATAATATAACAATAAGCTTCTTAGCCGGCTTAGCTTAGAATCTTAGAAGAACATTTCTATTTTCTATGGTGATCTTATACATATATTTATTACAGGCGTGGTTTATTTTGTTCACAATAGCCAACTTCGTTGTGCTTAGCTGAACAGAAACACAATGTACAATATTCGCGAATATTTCACAGATTTTCTAATCGATACAATATTTCATTGGACTATTCACGAAGTTTTGTTGTCATTCACGCAGCAAAAACTTGTTTCTTTATTCGATATCCAAAGGCCAACAAAAAAGTTAATATTGTAAGAAGCAAAAGTAAAATTGATTGACTAAACTTAAAATATCATTCGATTAGTGCTAAAATCACGAATCTGCTAAGACTAAAGTTTTAAATTGTTTTTTTTTTAGTATTTAGACACCAGATTTATATACATAAAGTAGGTACTTAAATATCTGAGTGGCGATTACAAACGCCATCTTCTTCTAATTTTTTCCATCTCTATCTACCGAGGTATTACGAAAGCGGCTTTACCGACGATTTTTTAGGAAGATATGGCTATCTGAGATAAAAAATAAACGTCATATTTATTTTTCACAGTGGCAAAATTTCTTCCGAAGTGTTGCCATTGCATCTTATAGCGCATGCGCATTATGTCATCTCAAACGTCAAATGATCTGATGCATGTATTACGACAATACATATTTAATTAAAGCTGTTTTTAGTCCACAGATATAGTTTATATTTGTATAAAAACCGTATCTGTTTTTAACCAAAAATAAACCATCACGCCGTTTCCCCGTAAGGGTAGGCACACAAGATAGAACGCTAAATTACTCTATCTTTGCATACAGATCTCGCTTCTTCGAAATTCACACATCTTCTCATGCACGCGCGCCGATTATTCCAACTTTTGACAAGTCCATCTTTAAGTTTTTGCTGGATTCGGTCATGCCATGTCTTTCTCGGTCTTCCTATATTTCTGCATCCATCAACATTCGCATTGTAGATATTTTTAGCCGTGCTTTCGCTGTCCATTCGCTCTACATGACCAAACCAACGCAGAGCTCTTTTCTTGATTTTGTCGATAATGTTTATCTCAGCATTACTAGATATGTTTATAAAAATACTTCTGTAGCATGTTACATGCAACAATACAATTAGAATGGATGATGAAAACCCCATAAAACCACTGAAATGCTAAATGTCCAAAATTTGACCAGTTCAAACTAACAATGCCATTCGATTCCTTAATCTGCATAGTCCTTTTTCACATTTAAAAACTGTGCAATAACGCAGACCGTCTCAAGATAAATTGATTTCAAAAAGACAGCTACGCGACTAGAACGATTGATGTCACTCGCGTTCAAAGCAATAATGACGAATGTCCTCAGACAACGCCAACCGCCATTTTTTATTGCATTATCCTGTCATTCATTTCATAATTTTTTCAATTAAGTTTTGACAAGCAGTTGAGTTGGATGCGTTTATTTGTTTATTTATGTTTATGTGAATGAGGAAGTTCAGTGGTTTATTTTTATTTTTTTATTTGTCATTTTTTATATATATTATTATCAGCGCTACGATTGTTCGAAGTTTTGTATTTCGGAAATAACTCCGCGTGTGACTTCAGAGGTTCATTTCCACTTATTCTCATTCAGTTCTTCCCATTGGTCCAGAAACGACAAGCAGACCGGAAATCTTCCATAGCTCTCAGATCATAGGTTGATTCACATGAACCAGTGACGTCATTCAAAGTAGTGCGTTTTTATAAAAATATATTTTTTTATTTTTTCCGAACATTTTCAAAAAACTCTGCTTAACAATTTAATGCTCTTATTTTTACCGCGCGCAAGAAAACATTTTTTGGATCCAATTTCCCGCAGGGCTGAAGTTCTTAATTGGCGTTTTTTTGTTAAAAAGACAAGGGTTGAACTCCCACAGGAAAGGGCTGAGCATGTACGTAAAGTTCGAAAGGAACCAAAACCTTTCGATGTCATCGAATGCTCACAAGATTTCTTCAAAGGCTGGACTCCATTCTTGAAACCGTTTTACAAGAAGACGTGCCCATTCCCTACTAGACAGGTACGTGAATTCAGAGTCCATTAAGAGCATCCGTAACTCATGTTTTATAAGAACTTTAACCACACTCCATGGGAATCAAGCGTAGTAAACACACCACCTTCTTTTCAATCCATGAAGGCAAACATGGAAGATGGAGAATTCAAGTTACCTGATGCAGCACATACGAGTAAGCTGCCTATATCATCTGCGGAGTACAACGACCTGCTGTTCCTAAAGAAAGTTCTAAAGGCCTGAGACAAAAGACTATTACGACCAGCTTCCGCATGCTGCAAATGTAGTAGCAGAAAAGGATTAATGAAGTATGAATTTGGACAATCATCATTTTTGATTGTGTAAAAGTGTCGACATTCATCATTATAGTGCAAATTTTTTGAGACTTAAACGCTTATTATCCCAATTTCTCATAATTATTGAAATATATTTTGATTATAAGTATTAAAAAACAATATTCTGAAATGTATACTTAAAGTTCAAATATACATTTTTTTCAATTCTTTAACTGCAGCTTTGCATTTATATATTCTAGTGAGTCAAGAGCTAGCATATCACCTCTTGAAGGCAGAACATTAGTTAGAGATACTTTTTTTGTAAGAATACACCCTTGTTATTGTTTATCGTAATATCACCCTTGTTTTCGCAACATCGCTTATTTAAATAATTTTCTTACCAACTGCATTTAGGTTGCAGAAATTGGATTTAAATCGTACTGTTATGTTTCGTCGAAGCATATGCTAGTTAAGATCACATTACTCAGTAAAGGGTAACGTTTACGACTTGAATCTAATGTCTAACTTCAAATAAGCTACCACATGTTGTAAGGTTGTATTCGGTATCCTTTTTATATAACTTCCTTGTAATATTATTGAAGCCTCATCAATTTAGACTTTAAGCTTGGTATTTACGAGTAATATACGAGCATTACATCAACATAATGATGTAAATTAGCATTTTTCCTTTCTTTATTTAAATATTGTGTATTTGAAGGTATTACTTGCAAACTTGTCAAAATCCATCATCTTAAAAAGTGAGATATGAATTGAAACTTTTTCGGAATACGATTGATGATAATAATTATAACTTTGTCAGTTCAAAATACGGATTTATTCGTGAAAATCTGCATTTTAAACTATTGGGTGTGTCGCAAACAATCTGTTTAAATATTGCAAGGTTGTCAATCTCCAAAATTAAATTAATTATTTATGTATTGTTTCGTGACACAATTACGATTATTTCATCACTAGTAACATATAAAATATTACCTAATTATAATTTTAAAAATGTTATATAAAAAAAAGGGGAAGCTCTTATTGCATCAGTTTCTTTGTGATTACTCCAAAAAAAAGAATGTTGGATTTCGCTTGGATTGAAATTTCGCATAATATATCTTTATTTATTCAATGGCTTTTAGTAAATATAAAAAAAAACAAACATAAATCTTAATGCAATACACCTGCACAAAGAAACGAGATGTACAATTTATTTTTATTTTTAAGCCGTGCGAAAACCTATAAATATATCAAAAGAAATTGTCAATCTTTATCAGTGAAACATACGTATAATAATATGTACACACAAAAAAACGAAAAATAAACAGTACGAGAAATAAAATACTGGAGCGATAAAGGCTGTCATATTTTGTTTTTTTACATCCTTTTTTATTTTAAAACTTTCATAATTAGTTCGTAATTTTTTTTGGTGGGAGCTCATTGTAATTTTCATCCAATTATTTTTTTCAATAATAACTTATAACTAGTACGTTTCATTTTATACCGAAGAAGCTCAAGAAAAATTGTGGTGAAAACAATACAGATAAGGCAAAAGTAGCATCTTAAAATTTATGTGTTGTGCCTAAATTAACGTGTGCTACAACTTACCTAGGAGTATTTTTTTTAATCGAAGGTTAGAAAAAATATCTCAAAAATAGCACAATAGAGCTAGAAAATTTCAGATATATTATTGCTTTTGTGTTTCACGTCTTAGTAATGTTTCGACGGCTTTTCGTTAAAACGTTTGATTTAATACGAAAAAAATGGGCATTTTAAATATAGCTTCTAAATTTTATGTCGTTGCTTACTTTATATAATATAGATTTTGCCAAAGTCCAATAAAAAAATTGGTTTGAAAACTGTAAGGTTGACTTGGAAGTGCCATTTTAAATGTAGTTTTTAAATTTCACCTCAGTGTCGCTACGACTTCCCTTTTTTTTAAGAGTTAATTTTTTAGGCCGAAAATAGCCCCATTGTTCTCAAAATATTATTTCAAGTGTTAAATCTGAATTTCATACGGCTACGATTTACCATTGAAAAGTTTGATTTTATGAAAAGGACCGGATTATGTTTACTTTAAAATTGCAGAGTTAGTATATAAATGGCGTTTAAAACGTGGTGTCTGAATTCATGTAGCTACGACACAAGAGTAAATTTTTAAAAAAAGAACAAAAAAAATGGCTTGGAATCAGCCACAGCTGGTCTATCAATGCCATTTTAAATGTATCCGAATTTCACGTCACTCCGATTTACTGTTAATGAGTTTGCTTTTATGCCGAAAATAGCCGAGGAAAAATTGGTCCGAAAACAACACGGTTGATCTAGAAATAGCATTTTGATATTTTGGAAATTAGATATTTTTTCTTTAATTTCACCTCGTCATTCATTATACTCGAAATATAGATAAAAGGTAGATTGTAATCATAAATTATTTATCCATTTTTAGTATACTACATAACGTATTATTAGAGATAACTTAAACGTTGTAATTGGCTCGTTTCTTGGTCGTTAAATGACCACAAAATAGCACTTACCTGGGTTGACCGTGACCAGTACTCCGGCATAGGCCGGCATGGTTTTAATCTTTAAACACTAAACAAACAGTGGAACCGTCTAGTTCTCTCCCTCAAAACTAATAAAAATCATCATAATTCCCTTTCCGCACCTAATGATGCATAAGGCACAGACATCATCAATACATCAACCGCATCGTATCTTGATCATTTGTGTAATATGAAGGTAATACGACCAATCTTACGTTTCCAGGTGCCAGTTCAGGCACCATGAAACAATTGACCATAAACACATTTTAAATAAAGTTGTCATCCCAGGAATTGAACTATAGACCTCTTGTGTGATAGGCTACATTAGTACACCAAATGAAGCATATAAATGAAGGTAAGGTGATCAGTCTTACGCTTCAAGTACGGTGTAAATATTTTAGTAATCCAATCCAGGACCTCAAACATGGCAGACGAACGCGTCAACAAACACGATGAGGCAGATATGAATGTACGTATCTCAACTAGATTTTCTTTTTCAGAACTTTTTCCCGAGAGTAACCATCGAGTCGAAAACACTCGTCCAGGGTTCGGGATCTATTTCACTTACAAAGATGAATTCTTCTTACATATAAGAAATATGTACATGTGTAATATAGTATATTTTATTATGAAAGATATTAATAATTTGAATACAAGTAAATTAAATTACTATTGAAATTATTGCAAGTGAGTAATTCTTTTGTAGGTTGTATTTGAAAAAACAATATACCATCACAATAATAATACATATATATATATTTTTTTTAATGTTATTAAAAATTTACTTCTTAGTTATTTTTTTAACTGGTTCAAAGTATTTCTAATACCAAATCATCTTTTTTTATCGATAATTCTATAACTGGTAATATTTTATTCTTTTATATAGTTTATATTTCTAAATTAATAATATTGTTTTAAATGCTCTGTATTACTTATAATTATGCTTACATGTATGTATATTTAATTGTATTTGTAACTAATATGTAAAAGGCACTAAGTGCCGTTTATTTCAATAAAATAAAATAAATAAAACAAAATAAAATAAAATCACGCTGATTCATCACGTAGACAGAGAGGATTGAACACCACTCTGTCTTTACATACGAGTACAAACCTCACTTCATCTGCAATTGTATCTCATTCATTCTTTCGCCTTCTACCTGATTTACATATCCCATGGCATCTGCACGAATTTAGACATTTCTAAACCTATCGTGCATAACTCTTCCACACCTTTGCATAAGAGATCGCATTTCGACAAAATTCAGCCAACTTTCTTGCTTGTTCTTCTAATTCCATTTTTCACATTTTTCATTCATTCACTTTGATACATTGGCCTCGGTACTGGGACTCCATTGTGAATTGCTGAATTCGCCTTCTTCGACAAATTACAAAAAAATATTATAAATATTTAAAACATTAACTTCGTGGTCAAACATTTTACTAAATGTTATTAAATATTTAAATAAACATAGACGTATTCGTCTCTTCGCCGGGACACTAATCAAAACAACATGCAAAACAATTAAGCAACAAAATTAAAATGCAATTATCGTCCTTCCGTTTACGTTGGTAGAACATCAAGAAAATTTGATATTCGTGTTAAAGAATATATGAGGTGTTTTCACACTAACAATTACTCCAAATTCGGAAATCACCTTATCAATTTTAATCATGACTTTAATAAAATGCGTGAGTTTAAATCGAACAAACAAATAATACAGGGTTAAAAGTAAATAATATGGAAATATTTCCCATTTATAAAGCTTTAAAAAATAATGTTCCTTTGATCAATAATCAAACAACCTTTCAATAAATCCCGTTCTACGTTGTTCCATTGTAATGGTTACCCTGAACCTACTAAACTCACGCCCTTCCTTCATCTTCTTTCCTTTTTTTCTACTACTATTTCTCAAACACCATAAAATATTTTTGTCAAAATCTAATCAGTGCATATTTGTCCTAATTAGTGCACGTGCTTATTAAAATGCATGTCGCGTTGGTTTAATTCTTTTTTTTTTCAACTGACTTAATTAATTTAAATATAAAATATACATAACAAATATATATTTAACACGAAAACATTATAAAAAAGAAAAAAATACATTAAAGAGGCTCATGTCAAAGAAGTAGGAGAATCCTGCTCCGGAAAACCCCTTCGGATACATGGAACAGAACAATATCCAGAGCGATGTTGTTCAGCATAGCGGTAGCCCTTCCAACAGGCATAATCATAGGCAGGTTGGTCCTGTATATCGGAATATGAAACAATCCATGCTGACGCTGTCTTAGGTAATTATCAGGAACTTACAAACCAATGCTCATCTTAATCTCAAAATTATCACACCGCGCAACAATCGATAAAATGTGTAGTCAAATACACATTCCTTCTAGTCTCTAAGCTGTTGTAGTCAAGCATTCCCTGGAGAAACTCGGTCGGGTAGAGCCAAGGATAATACCCGCACTCTCTCATGTAAAGATATCTCAGAAACTTCTTTTGGATTTTCTCTATCATAAGAGAGTACTTCAGTATATGTGGCCCCCAAATCATCGAGCCACTCTCGAGTCTACTTCGCACTAAGAAGTTGTAAAGAGTTCTAAGTACGCGGGTATTTTCGGAAATCCTGCCAGTACGCAGAACAAATCCTAACATCTTCAATGCATTACCACTGATTGTCTTCATGTGTTCATGAAATGTCAGGGTGCTCACAAATCTAACGCCCAGATCCTTAACATTTGATATTCGTATCAGATTCTGGTCATTCATTTTGTACCGAAAAAATACAGCTCTTTGGACCATAGTGAAATACGTGACCGAATACTTAGAAACATTGAACCTTAGTTTGTTTCGCATTCCCCATTCAGATATATTAGATATATCCGCTTGGAGAAGACGAAAATCATCAGAAATTGTCACATTTCAGAACAGTTTTAAGTCATCTGCAAACAATAGAAAACGGGAGTTCAAAATTACATTTTTAATATTTTAATGAAAATTGAAAACAACAATGGACCCAGGTTAGAGCCTTGCGGGACACCCGAGAAAGTATGGAAACACTCTGACGTGAATAGACCGTAGAAGACGTATTGGTTTCTATTTTGGAGGTAGCTCGCCATTTATTTTAACATACCATCCGAGAACGTAATCGAACACCTGGAGACATTAAACTTAATTAGTTATTGGTTACCGGTAGACATAGAAAAGTCGGCAAGTAGTTATATATAAATATTTTATAACACACATCACAATTAATAAAAAAACAATGTAATCGCTTCCTTAAGACCGTTTATTTTGCTAACGATAATGTCCTCTTTTATAAAAAAAACATGTTTGATGTAATCGTAAAGTGCATAGTAGTAGTTTTATAACCACTAACATCTTTCGTCGAGTTTATCGTCGATCGTAAAATACCGATCTCAGTCCTCGCCTTTCCCACCTCCGTTTATTCTGGCATGGCCCAGTTATCACTAATTACTTATCACCATTCAGTTACCTTCAACCGACCGTTATCTGCAAAGAAATGACAACTTCTAACTATTAGTCGGTGATTAATCAACGCCCAAGTTAAGAGACTTAAGATTAACCAACGTGTATATTGTACTTGTATGAGTTGGTTGAAGGTTTAACGTCTGAATAAGGGCTGTCACAAAACACTTATCTTTTTTATTTTGACGACGTTAATATCTTTTTCTTTAACAGAAAACGTAATGTCAACCCTTAAGTTTAGTTTAGGCGTTTAAACTCAACACACGGGTCATGCCTTTGTGGGATTTTTGGTGTTAATGTAATTTTTTAAATAGTTTTTTTGTTGTTGTAACTTATGTATGCCTGTTGTAAAATGCAAAGAAAAAAATATAATAAATAAAAAAAAACTAAAAAAAAACTTGAATAACCCATTGAGCCGTGTAAAAAAAATTGGCGAATGTTGTACGGACGCAAATAAATCAATTGAATTAAATCATAAAAGTAAAGTCATGAAACAATATATATTATTGTTTACTATCTAGGTTTAATTATTATTGTACAGGTAGATGTGTGGTATTTTGTGAATTGTGTGGAATATATTATTTTCAATGCAAAAAATATATTACATTCATTTTTGCTATCTTGATTTCACCAATTGTTCTTTTTTTTTATTCAAGTTCTTACAATCAATATAACTGAGAAACCTTTGTTTGAAAACGTAGTTAAATAAAGTGGGTAGACAAGAGATGAAAATTGTATTTTACTATCTTCTTAGGGTTGAGATTAACTTGAAAACCCCGAAGAAGATGTAATTATTTTTCCAAGAAATCGACGTGCTTTGAAGCGTATTAGGTATTAAATTACTCGACTCGATCTTGTATAAACAGTTAGGTAAAAAAATAGTAAATAAGAAGAGATCGGGAGTATGACGCACGCGCTAGGCGCTGGCGGTTGTTAAAGTTTCAAAGGAAGCCGCGTGTAGAACTTTATAGAAAATCTATTTAGTTCATGATTAAAAAGTTTACATGCAGTTAGAGGAACGTTCGTGCATAATAAAATAATTATATTCATACGTTGTCTGCCCACCTGCTGTGCAGGCAATCACTGTGAAATGCTCTCCTCTCTGTACCATTGTACCATTGTATCTAGTAGCTACAATCCGACATTTTGAAGTAGTCTGTGCAAAAACAATTCAATTAAATCAGCTGCCAAATTTATTTCCGAGGCTTATTCGGAAAGTAAGTGCACTAGATTATTTTATTTTTTTAGAAAAAGCGTATTTAAAAAAAAAATTACATGATATTATTTATTCATTTGTTAACTATTTTTCGACATAATTGAGTCGTGGCATACGCTTCTTTATGCCCTCCTTGAAGAACTCTCCCGCCAGCTCCTTCTCCCACTTGAGAACCTTTTTCTGCACCTGCCCTTCAGTTAAAAATTTAATTCTACTCATGCGTGCCTTCAAGGAGGTGAAAATATGATAATCTGAAGGTGCCAAGTCAGAGGAATACGAGGATGGTCAGAACTTTCCAACCAAATGAGTCTACGACGGGCGCTCTTGGACTCATTTGGTTCAAAATAGTTAACAGGTGTATAAAAAAACAGATGGGCAGGTTAAATGAATATAAATGAAAAGTATAAAAAATGTTTACATAATAGGGCCTGCCATCCAATTATATGTATTCACTAAATTATACTGCAATAAAACGACGATGGTTTCAAGTTTAAACTATACAAAAAATAAATACACTGTTTATTAAAATAAATTATAGACAAAACAAGTGGGAAGGAAAATAAGGAAATTGATAAAGAATGGTGAAGGATGAATGAAGGAAAGTAGGAGTAAAAAATTGCGTTTGATTTAATGATTAAGAGCAAGAAAAGAGACAAAACGTCTATTCTCTGTTATTCTGAATCAAGTCTGCGGAGTGTTAAATATATCAATACTTAAAATTCTCGTTAAATGCTTCACATATATGAGGGATCGTAGAATATTTCCGATGATTAGTTTTTATATTACGAATATAGAAAATATCAGAGAGTCTAGTTGGTCTAGAGGGAACACGGTAAGCAAGTAGTTCTGGGGAATCAAATTTATTATTTTCAATTTTGAAAAGCAGGATCTGATCAAAAATATAAAAATAAAAATCTAGTGCACTACTTTCTGAACATGCCTAGTAGAGTACCGATCTCCAGATATATATAAACTGACACATGAATTGAAACCAGTACATATTTTTGATTAACAGTCGAGATTTTTACATAATAATGATTTTTACAAAATCAAATCAGTTACATTGACCTGTTTTCAAAATTATTCGGTTGAAATATTGTTTAACTCTTTCAACCCGAATGTTCATTAAAATATACACGAAATTCAATATTTGGATTTGGATGGAGCAATGGACTCGCACGGGTTATTGAAATAATTAAAATAAATTTTGCGATTATTTTTTCCGTCGAACCGCATCAAGGTTAAGTAAGTAAGTTGTAAGAGTAACACAATCATTGTCATCTTTCCGAACCATGTTGTGCATAGGGCACTGAATTGGTGATCCGATCGCAGGGTTACTCGATTATTTTTTTTACATGGAAGGCAAGGTGATCGATCTTATGCTTCAGGTACCAGTCCAGTAAAAATGAAGTATTGTATTGAACTCTCTTTCAGTTGCACATAGAGGAAAGTTAACTCGTTAAATCATAAGGAATACATATTCTATGAAGATTATTTTTTTATTTTTTTTTATCTAACTTTTTGTACAAAATGTTATTAGTACATTGGCGGGCTTATTGCCAAATGACAATTTCTTCCAACCAACCAATAAAATAGAAGTTTTATTTTTATAATTCAAGTTACCGAACATATTCAATATAAAAAAAAGATTAAAAAGCTAAAGAAATATGAAAATAGACATAAACGTATTTGTTTATAAATTACCTTAAATCAAAACTATTACTCAATGTGAAAAAGGAAAAAAGAGGAAAAAGGAAAGGAGGAGAGTTTAAGGAAGAGAAAGGAGATGTTTCTTCAAACGTGATTTAAACAGAGATGCTGTTGTAAAACCTTTGATAATGTATAGGAGATGATTCCACAGTCGAGCCGCATGGACACTATATTTGTCTAATTGAATTATTTCACCTACAGACTAGGCAACGCCTGACTCAAAATATTGTTGATAAATCCACCTGGTTCATGAAAAAGTATAAAAATTGATAAAATAACATTTTCAGGCGTTTCCTAGTATGTAGGTGAAATAATTAAATTAGACGAATCTCACCCGCATAAATAAAGGTTTCAGCCCTTTAACTTCACAAACATTAACAGATGAAAGAATTGAAGGAATATAGATGTTCAAATATGGGCTGAATGGTGAATGTTACACAGTGTGTAAAGTGGCCACTTAAACCAGCCATTGACAGGTCATAAGCCCCGTAGATGCCTGGACAACTTCTCTTAAATCTTCTTTATCTCTGTTTTAATATGTGAATTTTTTATTTTATTTTTATTTTAACAAATAAAACAGTGTAAGTCACTCTCCAAGCACAAGAGTTAGTCTCTTTTTTTGGAGAGTTACAGTGATAACATTTACTAGATGTGTAAAAGTAGATATGTTTAGAATTTTACAAAAACATGTACTTTTTATGAAATTTATGAATAAAAAAAAATTATAAAAATAACATTTCATTTAGTTTTTTTATATTTTCTAATGTTTGTACATTTAAATATTTATTTAAGTATGAGTAATTAATATGTTCAACTGGAATACCTAATTTAAAATTAACGAAACGTAAAAATTCGTGTTGAACTCATCCGATATTATTCATATGCACTTTATAATATGGTGAACATATAACCGAGTTGCATTCAAGTTGGCTGCGTACTAAAGCAACATATAAAATTTTCATTACATAGACCGAGTCAAAGTTATGACACATACTTCGAGAGGAAGAGTCTAAAGCTGGTAATTATAGCATGGAAAAGATCCACCTCTCTCGCTAGGCTGTTCAACAGACCAATCATCCGCCTCAAAGGAATCATCGAATATTAATTTGTCTTGCATTCGGGAATAACAAATGGTTTGTGTTGTATAGTTCTTTATTTGAAACATATAATTTTATGCGCTCCAAAATGTTGGGATTATAAATTGACCCGCTGTATATTGTCCATGCGGCTCAGCCGTGGAATCATCTCCCATTCATTATCATGTTATGTTTCTAACCGTTGCTACCTACTGAGCTTTGTTTAAATCACGTCTGGAGAAACATCTCCTTTATCTTATTTTATCTCTTCCCCTTTCATATCCCCTTTTTCATTTAAATGTTTCTTCACAGCTTTGACTACATAGATCGATATTGATTGATTTATAAACACATACACGTACCTAGTTGTATTTTATTATATATTTTACTTTGATTGTTTTTCATCGTACTTATTAAAACTCTTGTAATAACAAAAAAAAACCCTTTTATTTCATTTGTTGGTGGGAAAAAATTGCTGTTTGGAAATAAGCCCACCAACGTGCTTACAAAAAGATACACAAATTAATTAATTTTACATTTTCGCAAATCCTTTTGTGTACCTATTTTGCACCTATTTTTGTAACTATTTTGCATTATTTTCTATATTAAGACAAGAATCCTAATTATTTTTATCTCTAAGTTGTTTGTATTTATATTTAATAATTTATGCTATCTAAAAACATTTATAATACACCATTTTTTGTTTTGTTTTGTTTTGAAAAAACTAATCTTGTGTACCGCGTGTAAATCTTTTAGCGATAAAAAAAAATTAAAAATACCGTAGCTAACGAAAAGCTTCGTTTTTGCTTTCTTTTAGGTATTCGTTTTTTTTTATATTGAAGTGATACTGAGTTACATAAATATGCTGACATTGGCATTAATTTATTCATTGCAAATTGCGTTTGTTTACACATTCAATAATTTATCATGGCTTTCTAGGCGATGCTCGTGTTAAGCCGTAATAATTAACAAGAAAAACATATAATAACTGAAAATTAATAACAATAAACCAGCAGGCAACACAGTCGGCTATCGCTGATTGTTACATGCTAGTTACGTGTACGCCCAGTGGGCATTTACAAGGACGATATATATGTTTTTTTAAAATTATTTTTGTTTTATTCAGGATAGATACAGTACAGTTTCATAGTTTTATTGTATACAAAATTAAACTTAGCTCTAATGGACCAGTAAATTATTCATATTTTTTAGTTTTCATATGCTAAGGTTATCAATGAATTATTTTTATTTTTCAAGTACAATAAAGAAAAAAAACGCTTAGAATCAGCAGATAAGAGTCAATACGGGAAGTAAGATAAATAAGTCATACAAAAAATTGACATTTTGCATTATTAACGTGAAACAGCCGAGTGAGACAGTGAGAATGGCCCGGATAGGCCTCCGGCTAAAGGAACAATAATGTTTATTTTACATATGTATTTGTCAGCTTCGTGGTGTAATGGTCAGTGCGTTTGCCTACCATGCAAGAGGTTTCGGGTTCGATTCCTGACATGGTTGATATAAAATATTTATTTATAACGGTGTTTTTACACTAGGACTTGTACTTGAAGCGTAAGGCTGATTATCTTACCTTCATGTTACAAAAAATATCAAGATACGCTGCTATTGGTGTACTAATGCAGTGTTCAGTGCACCATTAGGTGCGAAAAGGGAATGATGATGATGATATGTGCTACAATGGATTTAAAATAGCACATTGCACTCAAGATTATTTTTTTTTTATTATATACGCACAGAGAGCTTTTACATGACACTTATAAAATTGAAATTCAAGTGTTTCATATACATATAACAATTAAATATGCACCTCTAATTAATATTATAAAGTATCCCACTCTACCACAACTTGATTTCCATTTTTCCAGCACAAGTTATTTACGACTTTTAGGAAATGGTCAGAAAATTTTAATATTTAACTAAACTATAAGAACTCAAGTATGAATATTTTTCTTAAATAATAAAAAACATGTATCTTTTAAACAGAAGTTTAAATTATTTATTATTATTTAAAGTACCGAATTACATCATGCTTTATGAATATATAAATAAATTTAAAATATTACATAAAAGTAGGTAGGTACACAATTAAATGTTTTTGAAAAATTATATCTGTTTGTGGCAAAATATTAAGGTAAACATTCGTGTAGGTATACAGTAAGATTTATTTAAATGTAGGCAAGTAAAATACAAAATGTTTAAAGTTATTTTCACAGCATTCGAATGCTGTAAGTTATTTTGATTTTACTGTCTAAAGCATTTTTAACCTAAAAACTGACAATGGAAAACGACAAATCAATTTCTGCATACGCGTTTTTAGCTTGTGTAGTCTGACGGTTGGAGAATCGACAAAATAATTCAGTCTACCAAGCGCCACAACAAAAGAAGACACTATGTAGAAAACTGTAGTTTTGGTTTATTTGTAAATATTGTATTTTTAATCAATATTACAAATTATAATGTGTTTTACTGCGAGTAAAACCCGTTATCGTTAAATTGAAAATTCATCCCAACGACTTGTTTAGGAACTTCAAAAAAACAGCGGTTCAAATTTCTTTGTTGACAGAGAATTGCAATATAAAAAAGCAAAAAATTTTCAGTACTATCGTATATATATATATATATATTTACAAAAATAAAGGAAAAACCAGCATTTTCATAAAACACCAAAAATATTGCAAAGAAATAAGATCTCAACAATAATTATTAAAAAAAAAAATTTTTTAATAATAAAACAAAGGTATGTACGGTTAGTGTCAGACTTATTGCCACTAAAAATTTCTTACAGCCTGACAAAAAAAAATAAGCAGAATAATGAAAAGGGTAAAAATATGAACAAATAAAAAAATAATAATAGTAAAGTAAATAAACAAAAAGTTAAGAAAATATTTACAGTAAAAACATTATATCATTAATGGTGTCTATCGCATGCGTTATTTATATTTAATACATTTAAATTCAATCAATTGCATCTTCCAAATGTTAATTTTTGTGTCAAAAATATTGTTTATTAGAAAAACCCTTAAAACGCTCACTCACCTATCATCATAAAAAATATTACAATACCGAAGTTTGAAAAGTAGTAATATTACACAACCAAATGGAACCTCTACGCAAAACTGATCCACAGGAGTCGTTTTTTTATATATATGGGCACACTTTTGTGCTATATTTCTACCACTGGCAACACCGCGAACAGACACCGGAAACAGGCCGACTCTTTTTTATTTTTTAATATTTTTAAAATGGTAATTGCTGTATTATTTACCTTTCTTATAATATACAAGGTTTGTATTTCAAAAGTGGATTTTTCTGCAATTAAACATCTTAAAATTTATCTAAACTATTGGGATCAGGAGGGATATATTAATGTGGGCTAATCAGGAACTTCTCAGCATTTGCTCACATGGAGAGGAAACCACTTTAAACTCTTCAAGAGAAGCTGGCCTGTTGGCAGTAGTCAACAGGCCTTCCGTTCCACTAGATGAGTATTCGGCATTTTGTTCGCTACTTTGGTTTATTTTACCAATTGCCTGCACTATATTTATCATGTATATACTACCTCTCGTGTGAGCTCTTTATTACCTATCACCGATGAGATGTCACATAGATCTTCACCCAGGCCTCTGCATTGCGCCTCCAGCTGTTGTCTTTGAAAGCTGAAAAATGGACAATGCATCAACGAAAACAGGCCGATTGCTCGACGGCGCGATCGGAGCTAGCATTTGTATGTCCTCGATCAGCTTTGGTTTAGTTTTACTTTTGATCTCTCTTACTAAAACCTACAATTACTCACATCATGTAAATTTTGCATTACAGTTAATTTTAACCAGTGTTTTATCTTATTTAATCACATCGTTGTATATACTGTATACCTTATATTATCCATTAAATCTCCAAACAATATAAGTTAATCTTTCATTCAAGCTTCACGCAACCTTGCAACGAAACTGTGGTAAGTCACAATCATTTCGTTTCAACAAAAGATCCGCTACACCAATTACTTAATACTACTAAAAAACTACCAAGAAGGATTAGCCAAATTAAATGCATTCTCATATAAGAGACATAAATGTGCGTTATTTTGCACCAGGACAAATTTGTACCGTCAAGGAGCAAAGGGTTAACTAATTAACCCCTCACAAAAACTTCGATATATCCGCGAATACTGTAAGTTATTTTATCGCTGTAAGCATTTTTACCCTTAAAACTGACAATGGAAAACGAAACATATTAATTTCTGCATACTCGTTTCCGAGCCGGTGCAGTCTGACGGTTGGAGATTTTACGAAATAATTTAGTCTACCAGACGCCACAACAAAGGTAGACATTATGTAGAAAACTGTAGTTTTGGTTTATTTGTAAATATTGTATTTTTATCAATGAAAATTCGAGTGAAACTCGTTGGCGTTGGATTCAAAATCCATCGCGTTGATTTGTTTACGAACTTCGCCATTCTGTGATTAACTGACGGAGCTTGCTGTGTGCCCTTTCATTATGGCGCAGATAATTTGTCGTGTTCAAAAGATCGCATCGTCCGGATTTGTACGGCGCGTGGTGATATTACGAATTCTGTACTGTCTGTCTCTATAATTTGTCTTACTTAGCCTCTCCTTTGCCCTCCCCTGTGCCGGAGGACGCTGGGTACCGTCTGCTTCAGTACTGGACGCGCGTCACGATAATTCCACCCCCACACTTACCCACACACACCCTCACTCACACACGCACACATGCACAGTGGACACTGGACCGTCGAACTCTGTACTGAACGTGATAAATCATGGCCGGAAAATTTAACCTAACAACACGGATTTAATACCCGGGGTGTTTATTTGACTTGAGTGTAATATTAATCATCATCGTCTCCATATCCGCACCCAGTGGTGCATAGGGCACTGCATTGCAGTTTTAATGATGAAGTTCAGTGGTTTTTTATTTATTTGTTAATTTATTTATTGACACTAAAACGGAACTGGGATAAAATGAAGGTTGAATGCTGTTGGAATGCGATACCTCAGGCGAATGTGTGGTAAAACGATGTATGATAGGTGCACATGTCGAGATCCGTGAAGTGTGTAAGGCTGAGACATGCATTATCGACAGAATCAAGAAAGGGGTGCTGCGTTGGTTTGGACCTGTATAGCGAATGGACAGCAAAAGAACGGCTCAAAGGATCTACGATGCGAATGTTGATAGATGCAGAAAACGAGGAAGACCGAGAAAGACATGGCACGATCAAGTCCATCAAATACTTGAAGATGGACATGTCAAAAGTAGAAATAATCGGCGTGCGTGCATGAGAAGATGTATGAATGTAGAGGAAGCGAGGTCTGTATGCCAAGATAGAGTGATATGGCGTTCTATTCTCTCTGCCTAACCCTACGGGTAAACGATGTGATGCTTTGTTTGTTTGTTGTTTGACACTAAAATGAAGCCAAAATTTTTTGTTCGATTTTTATGTATCGTTTTACAGTGCTATGATTTTTCAAAGTTTTTTTTTTCCTGAAATAACTCCGCGTGTGACGTCAGAGGCTCTCTTCCGCTTATTCTCGATCAGTTCTGCCAATTAGTCCGTTGACGGTAAGCAAACCGGAAATCTTCCATAACTCTCTTATCGTTGGTTGATTTATATGAACTAGTGACGTCGTTCAAAGTTGTTTTTTTAATTTTTATATTCGTGCATTTTCAATAAACTTTGCCGTACAAATTAATGCTCCCATTTTTTTAAACCAATTTTTCACGTTCACTCTGTCAGTAATTGAATCAAACCCCGGGACCTCAAGGATGGTAGGCAAACGCGCCAACCACTATCATGGCGGACTAATCTTCTCTCGATTTACTTTTTCAGGATTTTTACCTAGAAGCAGCCATCGAGTCGAAAACACTCGTCCGGAGTTCTGGTTTTATTTCGTTCATAGAATTGTTTTCTTCATCCGCCTGGACACAAAACGAATTATTTTTCTTACAATTCTTGTATGTGTAATTTTAATCGTAATAATGGGTTCCTACCCAATAACAAAATATGTTGGTTATATGTGAAAATGTTATGATTGTGAGTTATTTTCAATGAGTTGAAAATGCTATCATATTAAAATGTTTGGGTAAATCATAATGACGCAAGTATTTCTTTAAAAAAAAGAAAAATAAAAAGTGAACAGAAGTATTTTAAAGTTGTCTACAAAAAACTGTTTTCTGCCTGTTTTGCTAAACGAAAGCGTCTACGTTTATATAGCGGTTTCATAAACAAATATAAGCATTATTATTTTATCTAAATTTAGACGGCCAGGGGGATTTTATAATTTAAAAGAGAATTTAAAGTGCCTTGTAGTTAATACCTTATGGGATTTCTGAAAATTACAATTCATATAACCGAATTTACTCGATTTTAAGACGCACCCTCATTTTTCGCACGCAAAAAATACCATCTAAAAAAAAACTTTCTTATAAATAATCAAAGTCATACAACTTTGTTATACAACTCACAATAAATAGGATTTTAAAATAGCCAAATTATTTATATCTTATCAGCATTCAGGTCAAATCCTACTAAATCGTCACTGCGCTGATTTGCACGGGGCGTCGCAGCAACACGGAATATCATTCTCACTATTTTTAATTAAACATGCACTGCGTAGCATTCCATAGAATATTTTGACGCGCAGTTAAGCTAGGGTTTCCTAGGACAGCGGTGCCCGTATCTTAACGGCCGTAGTGAACGGTGATGCGGTGGACAGCCGTCGTAGTGGTGACTAGAGAGTGGTTTTATTTTTTAACGGTGTTGTCAACACCATTTTTATAGGAAACCACTCTCTAGTCACCGTTACGACGGCTGTCAACCGCATTAATGCTCACTACGGCCGTTAAAATACGGGCACCGCTGTCCTAGAAAACCCGAGCTTTAAGCTATAGTGCGTTTTGACCTTTGTTAGTTTCGGTTATTTCCCCGTCTCCCCACAAAATATCATCGGATATTTGCTTCGCCTAGGGAAAGGTCGGGCAAGATGGTTACGGTGGGCAAAATAAGTACATCTCATATGTGACTGTTAACGCAAAAGTGAGACAAAAAATTTGCGTGAATTGTTAGCTTAAGCTAGGGTTTCTTAGGAGAGCGGTGCCCGTATTTTAACGGCCGTAGTGAACGGTGATGCAGTGGACAGCCGTCGTAACGTCGACTAGAGAGTGGTTTCCTTGGGAAACGGTGTTAAATGGTGTTGATAACACCGTTTTCCTAGGAAACCACACTCTAATCACCGTTACGACGGCTGTCCACTGCATCACCGTTCACTACGGCCGTTAAAATACGGGCACCGCTGTCTTAGGAAACCCTAGCTTTACTCCCTCCATAGACATATAAATCGTCACGGGAGCGTCTACAAATTTTCCTTCTTCTTTTCCTTTGTCCTAAAAATAAAAAAAAAATAAAGTTGAATACGCTGGGTATCCTGAGGGGTAGAGATGACGTGTTGGCCTCTGTCCATACATCCTCCTCCCCCCTCCTTAATCTGCATAGTCTTTATTCCTTAGGAATATTTATAATAACTTTCCTCAATGCGCAGCTGACAGAGTCTCCCAGAACCATAACAGCTGCGGGCGGGTGGGGTGGACTTAAGGATCTCCCCTCAATGTTATTATAGTTTGTGGAATACTAACTGTTCATCAATAAATTTTAAAATGATACTTGGTTTGTGTATTAACTTTAACATGTACAGATTTGTGAAATTTCGTTCAATGATTTGAATTCGGGTATTCGAGCATTCTTCTAAACAATTTTTTTAATTTCCGCCAAACTGCAAAAGCAGTTTTCTTGCAGGGATTTCTTTCTGTAAACATTTTGGTAACACAATATAATAATGTTTACATAAAATATTTTTAAAAAATCTTAAAAATATCAATAAAATAAAAGTTTAAAAAAATTAAATACAAGTAAATCAAGTCTTTTTTGATAACGAAATATACAAAAAATAATAAACAAACACTTTTTTTGAAACTGTTTTAAATTGTTTGGTTTCCCCATTTTTTTATAATTTTTTTTTTTACATACTAAACTTAGAATTTAAGAAAAAGATTTTTAAAACCAATTTCACTTTATTTTTATTCATATCAATATTCTTTATTTCGTCCGGGAGTCTCTTTACTATGCGAGGGAGTATATACGCCCTGGTCCTCTCTCCATACGCATTTATGGCTCTTCTTTCTATGAAATTCCCTCTCGCTTTTTGGCGCGTTTCATGCCTATGTGATATTGGCGTTTTATAGAAATCCATTTTGATTTCGGATACCCGTTTTGCCTTTCACTTACGAGCAAAATGGGTTTTTCCCAAAGTTCATAAAAAATGCATTACTTAAAAATTATAATTCCTAGTTTTCTTAATCATACAGATTTTGGTCACTGAAGAAGCATTGTTAATTTGTGTTTATTTTATTTAACAATTTTTCAAACTTTTAATGAGTTTTTAATTAATCAACGTTTCAAGACCCATCCTGTACTATCTTTCCCTTTATCAAATTTACGTTCTGCAACTTTGTTTCGTAATTTTTTTTCATACACAACATTTTCTTTTCAATGTTGTCTTCCTGCTGACATTTTAAACGGTAATTAAGAACAGATTTTTTTTCATTTTTCTCTTTCACATAATTTGACGTTTATTTGTTTACAAAACGTTCTTTTTATTTGTTTATCGTTACATGTTCGAGAAACTTCGCGTTACAATTAAACGCTCCAGTTTTTACCACGTTTAAGAAAACATTTTATATATCCGATTTCCGGTAAAACGTTGCAGTAGAGTGGAGTTTGAACCTTGGCTGACAGGCAACTTACCACGGGACCACAACCTGATTAGTTTGTTTCTGACTGTATAGACTCGATGTCTCTCAGGTGAAAATCCTGAAAAAGGACATCGAGTCGAAGAAAAGTCCGCCTGGTTGAATAGTAGTCGAGGCAGCTGAAGCGTTAGAGTGATCACCGTATCAATGAAATACGGACGAAGAAATGCAGTGTGGAACCACCTTTGAAACAAATATTTCACTCCTGATAGGAATTTCACCCGGGATCTCAAGCATGGTAGGCGAAAGTACTTATCTCCACTCGATTTCATTTTTCAGGATTTTTACGTTGGCCACCGAGTTAAAAACACGTGTCCAGGGTTAAGGTTCTGTTTCACATACATAACTGTATTCTTTATTCACCCGGACACGGGAAAAGTTAAAAAAAAAATTAGACTACCTTTACTTATGAATCGGACAACAGATATGTCAATCTTGACTACGTCGAAGTTCCATTCTTAAATTCAGTATTTGTCTAAAAACATTTAGACATCTTCAAAATATTTTAGGAAATATATTTATGTTCTTACGTTTAAAGTTTCGGTATTGACTGAAATCGATACAAGAATGCGGAGCTAAGTAAGTTGATCTTGCTTAACCCTTTGATCCCTGATCATAGATTTCGTTTTTGAACTTTTTTATTTTTGAATCATGTTATTTATAGCTTGAAAACTGTTACATATACTACATTATATATTATTTAAATAATAAAATACACATTTGCGGTCGTACAATTTACCCAAATATTTCGATTCCGGGGTCATATTCAACGAGTTGTAAATAAATTCCTATTAGAAATTTGGAATATCGTTGGGGCAAAGTGGGATTTGAACATCTAGCTTCTGATCCGTGAGTCCACAACACTAGCCACGGGACCTTAGCCCGATTACATTTTTATTATCCAACTCGAAAACATTTTTTTTTTTTAAACCCCACATATAAAAAAAAAACAGTGGTACAAATTTGTTCCGACAGGGAATTGCAATATAAAAAAGCAGTTTTTTTTCAGTACGATATATTTACAAAAAATAATAAAAAACCAGCATTTTCATAAAATAACAAAAATATTGCAAAGAATAAAGATCTTTACAAAAAAATATTTTAAAATAACCTTTATGTGGTAAATGCATTAAAAAAAACAAAGGTTTGCACGGTTAATGTCAGACATATTGTCACTTTCAATTTCTTACAGACTGACCAAAAAATAAAAGGTTCAATAATAAAAATAGTAAAAAAACGACATTTCAAAGTAAATAAACAAAAAGTAAAGAAAATATTATATTTGTTATGGTGGTTATTGCATACGTTATTTGCATTTAATTCATTTTATTTTTTTCAATTGCATCTTCTAAATGTTCATTTAAAATTTATACTATGAAAACATTTATTTATTAGAAAAACCCTTAAAATGCTTACTCAGTCACTAACCTATCATAGTTATATTTATTATAGTATCACAGTTTGTAAAGAAGTAGTAATTTTACACAGCCAAATGGAAGTTTATGCAAAACTGATCCACAGGAGTCGTTTTTTGGATCCAATTACTTTAAAATACCCAAAACTGCTAAAAAACAATCAACTATTGAGAGTGATTAGTCACATCAAATGCATTTTTACATAAGAAACATATCAGCTATTTTACACCAGGACAAATTTGTACCGTTAGGGAGCAAAGGGTTAACTAATTCACCCCTCACAAAAAGTTCGATATATCCGCTTCCTTCTTCGCACTTAGCAACCCTTAAATAATTGTATCATGATTGAATTTTCTTACAGCCATATCACACCAATCCATGCCTGCAAACTCCAACCTCCATTAATAGACGATACAACTACGCGATAAAAATATTTCTACACATGACTTGTATCTCAGCGAATACGGAAAATAACCAAATAATAATTAACGATTTTTTAAATATTTTTTTTATATGTAGTTTGACCCCTATATTTAGTAGCCTTACGTGTCATGTACGGCTTAGATACTCGGAAAAATCTTTTTTTTGTTGTTTTGAAAATGGGATGTTTGATCACTGATTTTGGTTTATTACCTTTATGAGTCCAATCACCATGTTGCAAAGTTCAAGAACAATGGCGCGTGATAACTACTTTTAACTACAGTGTGGATATCTGTTGAGGATATTCTATCTTTCCTGCATTCTGCTTCAAGATAATGGCGTTGTAAACTGAAAAATGAGCACTGAAATAACAGATGTTCGATATACTGTGAAGAAATATCATCGCATAGACAAAAGTCGTCATTTTTTAATTTAAACTTATATGGATAACTTCTCATAGCTCCGTGTCCGGTAAAAATTTGGGTCGTTTCGAAAGTACTTTGGTGATGATGGCGGAAGTTTGCTGCATCAGCCGACATAATTAATGACTGCGACATGGTACAAATCCTGAGTACATAACGTTTTATATATATTTATCATTAGCGTGTTCAAATGTTAAATAACTTGATATTCATGTATTAGTGCTTGTCGGTAAACCAAGTAAACACACATGTTTCGTTTGTGTTGGTAGGCACAGTAAAATGATTATTATGACAACTTACTGCTACGCGCACATAAACAAAGAGTTATTAAGGATTTGAATGGACTGTATACAATAATATCAACTCTGATGATGGACACCGTAATGTGATCCGAAACGTTTTCAAAAAATGTGCTAACGACTCAAGAGTATAACAATCCATAAACAATCATTGTGCATTGAAAATCTAAGAAAAATTGATTAAAAAATATTTTCTTTCTTATTTATCCAATATTATTATTATTTATTTCGATGTTGCTGTTCTAGTTCTTGTGTGTTCAATAGACCATTTTGCAAATACTACAAAAGACATTTATTTTTTAAAGTCAAATAAGTAAAATTAGTAAATGGAAATTTGCACTTAAAAATGCTGAAAATACTATTTGCTAACGGAAAAAAGAATAATTCTTTAGCTACATGGACATGTAATAAGATAATTAACATATTGGCATTTATAACTCAATTAAAAAAATGGTCTTTTGAACATACAAGAACTAGGGCAGCGAGGTGTAAATAAGCTGTTTGGAAAATGAAAATCAAGTTGTGGTCGAGGGGGTTCAAACCTTGGACCTTGAATCGTGAGACCGCGACACTTTTTTAAAACCACAATAAATCGGTAAGGTGAGATATGTTATTAGAATTTTGCAAAATTGAAAAACATAGAACAGAACAGAACTGTTGTTGCAATACATGAAGGTGCTGGATATAAGACAACTGTACCTAAAAGAAGCACTCACACACCTAGTTGAACAATAAGGAGCTTTTCCTAGAGCATGAATTATGTCATATCCAAAACCCGTACGACTTTTGCTAAGAGACATCTCTCATTTATCGCACCGAGAGTGTTTAATATTTTGGAATAGCGTATTAAGCTCTCAAAGACAAAAACTAAATTCAAGAAATTAGTTAAGGGCTGAAACTCCTTGATGATTTTCAGAATGTTTGAGTTTACTCTTTACCATATTGATGTGCCATATTTATAAAAAAAAATATTTTTCTGGTTTCTGATTCTATATTTGTGGGATGTACTCATGTGTCTGTGTCAACTAATTGCTAGTCCCATCTCAACACAGGACTTTTAGTCCCATGGAGTTGGGAATTATGTCTCGAATAATGTACAATAAACTTATGTGTGTAAATAAATAAATAAAGAAACTTCTACACCATGTAAATTATTAGGAAGGGAAGGGGTAGATGTGGAAGGAGAGAAGGGAAGGAAAGGAAAAGATGGAATCAAATATTAAAATAGTGACATTTCAACCGTGATTGGAATTTAGACAATGAAGATGTCTTATACCGGTGAGATGGTTATTCAACAATGAGTGGCTACCCAGAGAGCTTTCGTCTAAGTGGGCTTCGTCAAGACAAGTTAATTGCTTGAAAATATTTTTCATTGGTAATCTGCAGTGCCTTTTGCACCATTGGGGGCGTTTAATAACAATAATATCAAAAAAAGGCCGTATGATGTAGAACGAATTTTATAATGAATAAAAAAGTGTCTTTTTTCAGTGTGTAATAAGTTTATGTTCCTTTATAATTAATATAACATAAAATGTTTATTTTATTATAATATCAACATTTTGAATTAGTCAACTATATTATGAAAATTCCTCTCCTCCACTCTTCCACTCTATTTCCTCATCTCTTTACCTTCTTACGAGCTCTTTTTTTCTCTCATGTCTTATATAATATATTATTTTTCTCTTTACTGTGTAACATGTTCTATCATTATATTTGTAAAAAACTTTAACTGAATGTTTGTACTATTTTTTGTATTTTGTATTATTATATTTCAACTGTTGTTTTTCCTTAATAAATAAAAAATATGCAAATAACTGATATAAAACAAAGAAAAATATTTGAATCAAAATTAAAGCGAAATGAACAAAGATCTAAAAAAGGAAATAGGAAAATTCAAATAAATGATAATGTCCCTATGGTCCGAGAACATGGGTAAATGGATCCACCCTGCAGTGGCTTGTAGAAGGGTATTTTAGAGGTTCCGATGGAAGTTTATTATACGTAGATGTTGTAGAAAATAAATAAATATTATGTGTAAATTACTGTGTCAGAGAGGATGGCACTCCATTAATAATACTGTCCACAGTAAATATAGGTAACTTGGGACGACAAACCCATCTTATCAAAGTGTCGTAAAATATCGAAGAAATATGTAAATTGTATCAATAAATAATGTTTCCTTCAGAACAAGTAGCCTTGTCGAAGGTATGTAGCTATTTTTTTCATGACAATTTTCGCCAGTCATTATCCTACCTACATATTTATGTTTTTATTATGGCGTATTACAAGAGGACGTATTCCGATTTGAATTTAAAAAACCATTTGAAAAATCGATGTTTGTGTTTAAATGGTTTACTAGTACTTATTTATTGGTGGGAAAACTGATATCTGGAAATAAAATGCCTTAAAAACTTTATCGTTTGGAAAAAAATGATATAACTAGATAAGGTTTTCTGAAGAGTGATATCAATTTTGTTATTCCTTTTACGTTCCACAGAGCGATAATTCTATCTAATATTTCTAAATACTTAAACTTAAAGTATGGCGGCCTCCGTGGTGTAGTGGTCAAGACGCTTGACTCACGCACGGAAGGTTCCAGGTTCGATTCCCGGTGAGAACACAAAAATTACAATGTGATTTTTCTCAAGCCAGAGTGTTCTGTGATGTAATTCACCACTGTAATTGGGCCCCCTCGCCTGTTGTGGTGCAGAAATAAAATAAAAAATAAAATAAAAATGAAGTAAGCTAGACATTTATAATATGTTATTATTATTATTTGTTTATGTTTAGTTCTTTATATTAAACGCGCTGAGAACACGTAACTGCAACTCCATTTTCAAAACACGGACAAACGCTTCGTTTCCAGTACGAAATACGCGTCATAATATATTGGGTCGGCAAGAAAATAATTTCGGTTTCTTAGTGGGAAACAAAACTTTTTTTTCTACAGAAAAAACTTGAATCAATTACATATATTCTGTTTTAATCGATGACCTTTCGCGATCTTTATTTCAACTTTATAATTCCGCACTCACAGAACTTCTGATCCCTATCGACAAAAAATTGAACCAATTGCGATTTCATATCATAATCATTGGTGAAAGTTTTACCATTGAAAGAGTTCTACAAACTTCGAAATAAATGGGAATCAGACGGGACTAGGTCAGTAGCTCAATCAAAAATAACTATCTACGTGCTAATAAGCGACGTGATAACAATTTATCACAATGATTGTTTATCGTATTTGCGATCACAATGGAATATCAGTGAACACCTATTATTAAATGTCAAAATATTTACGTTTCGCGACGTATAATTCTGCTGCGCAATCACATATTTCAATTTGACTGGTGTAAATATGGAAAATATTCCAAAACTGCTATTTTCATTTATTTATTTATTCTTATTTGTTTACACATTTATAAAAACCACTTTAATTAATGTGGTTAAATTAAAGTGGTTTATACAAATTTATAAACAAATAAGTGTAAAATGTCTTACCACAAAGTGAAAAAATGTTTTTGATAACAATAATATATTTATTTATTATTTATCTCAATATTTATTGCATTTAGCCGGTGGTTGGCAAGCCGAATGTCAAAAAAACCAGTCGCCATAGAACCTTTTTGTATTACTTTTATTCAAATGAAATTTATTGTATTATTTTTTAAAGTAAACGCCGATTTTTCGCCAATGAACTGTTTTTATTTATGAAGAAAGCAAAAAACAAACCGTCACGAGCGTTGACTTTGAGATTACACACGCGTTGACTTATGACTGCGATATCTAAAGCATGTTCATTATTGTTCATTGTAATCGCTCAAATGCTAAGCATGTTTTTAAGCACGTCGATAGTTATTTGTGATTGAGCTACAGGGCTGTATTGGGGATGCGACATCACTTCTCATCCAAGTTCTCACGAGTTGACAAATATATTACTAGGTCTGGCATTGTCATGGTGGGGCACAATTCGTTTTCGATTTGCCAATTCTGAATATTTTTCTTTGATTGCTTCATCCGGATTTATTAGTTGTTGACAGTTAATATCTGGATTGATCTTCTGGTTCCTGGGAAGCAGCTCAAAATACACAACACCTTTGCAGTCCCACTAAACTAGCATCATGATCTTTTTTTAATGCAATTCAATTTTAGATGGGGTTTGTGCTGGTTTATCTTGGCCATGATCGTTGTTGAAAACCCATTTTACATCACCAGTGATAATTCGTATCAAAAAAGGTAGCGCCCATTGCGCTTGAGATGCAGATCGCAAATATTGATTGGTTGTTTTAAATTAATGTCTTTCAATGCACGCGGAACCCAAGTATCGAGCTTCTTGGCGAGTCCAAGATATTTGAAGAAATTTTCAACTGTTGCATGCGATACATTTAACCTCTCTGCAATCTCTCGAACAGTTATATGATGATCCTCTTCACTTATGACTTATGACGTCGTGTCATTGGCTGGTTTTAGCGGCAATTTTAGGCCTTTTGTAACATTCATTATTTTGCCTCCGTTTCAACATCCATATTTTTAATAAAAAATCAACATATGGAAGAATTTAAGAATTATGAATGTTTATACGTAGGCAAAATTGTGAATGTTACACTCTATGTAAAGTGGTCACTTAAAGCACTCAATTACAGGTCATAAGCCCTGTAAATGCCTAGACTTCCATATTTGCTTCTTTAAAATGATATGTATCTCTGTTGTAATAATATTAATCTAAATATTGGATAGACTTGTTGATAAATTTTAATAATTTTGAAAAAAGTACTGCCATTAAAAAAATATCCACATCTTCTGACAATGAGGAAGTTCTGTGATTTAAAAAAATATATTAAAAGTTTTTTTTTTTACAAATATTTTTATGCGTCATACGATATCAGCGTCATGATTTATTTGCGTTTTATTATTTTGAAATTATTTCGTTAAATAAATTACAATAAAAAAATATTAAAATTTAAGTCTCCAAGAGAAGAGTTAAAATATTTTGCACTTCCGGACACATGCCCCGGAGGTATTCCAGTATTTATATTTCAGTTATAGGTACCCAATCTAAGGCTTTGATGGTACCCAATTTCGATTATATTAAGGTCTGACCTTTTTCGCGGCAAATATATTACCTCGGTGCTGAATAATAATTGGTATTAACTTCAAAAACGAATATTGTATTTTATCAACTGCGATGGGATATTTTCTTGACATTAAGTCTGTATGAGGTATCCAGGAGAAACCATGGTGACTCTCAGAAACTCAAGTCCGCTTGGTGGTAGTCCTGGATTCGATTCTTGGTGGACGAGAAATATTGGATTTAACTATGGTTTGGTGCCTTAAGGTGCTGGACAAAACGGACGAGAAACCTGCAAAGTTGGCAACCCTCAAGATCAGAGACCTAGGCAAGCATATCACATGGCTAAAAACGCTAAAAACTAGTGAAAAAAATACAACAAACTATAGCATTTCTTTAAAAAAGAACAAAGATATTCCGAAAAGTATACAATAGTGAATAGTATTTATTTATTCAAAAAGAAATATTACATCTGTAACAAATATTAATATTTACCTACATAAAAGAAAAGTAAATTAAAGAAAATAGAATAATTTTAAAAAAGAGGAACAGAAGAAAAAAAAGAGAAAAAATTAAACGAAAAGAAAGGAAAGATAAAAAGTTTACTTCATGGTCTATATAAATATTTATACTAAAAAATAATAAAATCAAAAATAATTTTACACACAAAAGTAAAGAGTTGAAACAAAAGTGATTAACTAATCATGTTTTAAATTTTTAATTGTTAGTTCTTTTTCAAAACACAGGACTTGAACGTCAGCGGCGCTCGGCGTGGTATAAAATAAATCTAATCATCACTGTATTTATTTGCAAGTCGCTGCATGCGAATAATTGCTGAATTAAATTTAAAATTAGTACCATGATGATGTTTGTAAAACAAAAACAAATGTCCTGTTGGTCTATGTGGAATACGAAAGTTTATAAAAGTTAACAGTTCTGATGACAACCTCTTCAAAACTATGGGAAGAATAAATATTATTATTTTTCAAATGTGAATGATTGGTGCTACCCTAAATGAGATTCTATTTTTTTCTAACATATTTCGTACACGATTCAAACATTATTGTACGGCGCAATTTCTCTGAATCGTACTATGAAATTATAAAAAATAGTTTTAAATGGTTCACATTACGCCGCGATTTCTCTAAAATGTGCGATAAGATTTTTAGTTTTAATTATAGTTTTTCTATTTAGGTTTTCTAATAGGTTTTTTGTATTTTTTATTTTCTCTCTATCTATCCTCGCCTTTGTTGTATACATCATAATTTGGTCTGCCACACGTTTTGTATAACCGAATTATGTTTTCAATAATCATGTGTTCATTGTACTATACGACATTTCTTAAGCATCCAGATGTTTACTAACTGAGATGGATATGTTTTCATCATCACTATGGCAGCATCATCTGCATGGCATGTGATTTTAATGACCTTATCTCCCTTAGTAGATTCACTACTTTTTAAAATTCTTAAATGCGTTTTTTTTCATATTTTTATTCTGCTTGTGTAAGAAAAGGTTTTTGGCGTATATATTAATGTGCTATATTTAGTTATGAAGGTGCAAAACTTACTTTTTTTTTTGTTGTTCTCAATATGTGTTATTTTCTAAATGTAAATATTATTTATGTCCCGAATTGAGTTGTTGTAACTCCTAAGAATGTAATTCAACGTATTATACTTGTAAAATACTTTGTGTTATATGCTTTATAAATAAAAAATAAATAAAATAAAAAAATCAAAATAGTTTAAAATTGAACACATTTCAATCGCACATTATACAACGTCACCATTTTATCCAATTCCCGTTCACCAATCATAAAAAAATAACTGTAATCCCCTAGTATGCAACATCATATTAATTGACATTTAAAATACGTCAATTCGTCAATCAAATTTGATTTCCACGCGTTGAATTAAATTAAGTTATCGACGCGTTTATGTGAAGGTTGAAACATATCGAGCCATGATCGCCTAAACATCGTAACTGACAAAAAAAGTATTTTGCTCGATAATATTTTGTCTTCTAAATCATTAAGAAATACACTTTGAGGGTCAAATTTAGTTTCAAATATTTATTTGATTGATATCAAAAAAATTAGTATTTTTGATTAATATGGTGTTTATTTTGTAGGACTACATATTTAAACATAAAATATTAGAAATCAATCACTGATTTGAGTCTACGAAACACTTTATTTTATTTTTACAAATATAAAAAATATAAAAGCAAAAATTTCGTGGCAATTTTTTTGCCTTGTTAGGGCATTTCCGAACGAATGTGAAGATTAGATGGATTGCATGTCCTTATATAGTTATATAATTCAAGGTACTTAAGTAGAAAATAAAAACAATCTTACGAACTATAGCATGTACATTAATCATAATTGAGAGAAAAACCAATGGTTAGGGGCGAGGCTAAGTGTTTAATAGGTAATGGGGAATTTAGGTATTTATATTTGAATTTCGGGAAAAATATAACAAAGTAAGTATTAATTGACATACATGTATGTATTGACATACATGTATTGTCACGAAATATTTGTTTTTATATTTTTTACATTTGTAAAAATAAAATAAAGTTTTCAGTAGACTCAAATCAGTGTTTGATTTCTAAGATTATAAGTTTAAAATAAATATTCGTAACAAAACTCGGTTGTAAAAGTATATTTCTTAAGAGGATTATGACACAAGAAAAATGTTTTTTTACACACTATTTACCATTCGGGTATCCCTATAGCTTTATTTTTTTTTCTTTTAATTGTTTCTAATAGGAGCCAGGACATTCTAAAAATCCTTAAAAGCGCCCAGTTTTATATGCCGTCTTCGAATGTATGGTATACAAAGGTAAATATTTTTGTACATCGCAAAAGTACCGATACAGAACATTACGTGCGACGTGAGCTCAGAGGGATTTATCTTTTGTGGCCCCAAGAGTGTTCAATGTAGTGGATGAACATATTTAGTTCTCCAAAACGAAAGCCATTTTCAGGAGGAGTGTACAGTTCTGGATTTTGTCTAAGGGAAGAAACCATTGCAGGAGACTGCTGCGAGATATTGCATAGATTTATATACTATAAAGCGTGTTGTCCAGATGCCTTTTGAAATATATGTATGTTTATGTAATAATATTTCATTTTTATTGTTGCTATTGTTGAAAATACTGTACGTGCTTCCACTTTCCATTATGTTGCATCCCAACTCAACACAGAGTCCTTGGCCTCAAAGAGTTTGGGATACATTATTATTGTATTTTTTTGTAATATGTATGCATTTGTATGAATTAATCTAAATAATAAAATTTTTATTCTGATACAGTTTATAAAAAAAAAGAAATCGGTTCAGTTTTGGTTCAGTGCGGAAATCGGGAATACGAGACTTCCATTTTGTCGTTTATATATATATTTTTTTATTTTTATTTATTTGGATAACCAACAACTATAATTATATTATATATATAACAAAACAAATAACAAATAAGCCAATTACAGGTTTTCACAAGTAGCATCACAGTAAGTTAAAAAAGATTCTCGAACATAAAATGAATAGTAATTAAATGTAAATTCTATAGAAAAGAAAAAATACTACGAATTATTTCGAAAGCAAACGCCGTCATTAAGATTATTTGCAAATAAATCTATGTTAACTGATTTATTTATTACATTAAAATTGAATTGCCATAAATATGAATTTTGCCTATAATTAGATGAAACAAGAGATATGTGAAGAAGAGGGTTATTTCTTAAAACTTTGGAAGGAACATTGATAGAAAGTTTGCATAGTAGTTTATAGTAGTTGCATATTAAGGCATAATCAGTCCGACGCGACGTGCAGTTGCCTTAAACTATTTTCAAATACATATTCAGCAACTGCTCTACCATCGCATATCCCCTTCATAAAAAGATGACAAAATATTCTCCCGTAATATATTGTTTTTTTCGGTTGCGATGTTTTGGCGATCATGGCTCGATATATTTTATTTCTTCAGTTTTCGTCGTTCTGTTCACTGAATCAAGAAATATATCTATCTCGCTATTTCGGTAGTATATTTTATATTCCCGAACACGTGCGGGCCAAAGATTTAATGCCTTTTTTTTAATGTACTAAACAAAATATGTTTTTTGTAAAAAAATAGTTTGAGAGTTCTCGTCACCAGAGAAACATAAGAAGGGCTGTAGTGTTATTATTTTTTTTATACATATTTTACATGTTATTCATTTTTTATTCTTTTCTATCATTGCTTGAAAATTAAGGCAGTTTAAATATATCCCCATGTCAGGGTGTTCTCAATTCCGCATTCATTTGTATTTTATGAAGAAGGTTTTTTTTATTTTTATTTATATCAAACAAACCACTCAATCCCGCTAACCACTCGCGCAACCAATCCGTATTTTAAATACCATCATCATTTTACTCTCCGCCGCCAGTTGTGCATGGGGCACTGAATTGGTACTCCAATAAATACATAAAGGTATAAAAAACAACCGTTTTATATTTTTTGTGACAAAAAGAAAAAAAATATATAACGTTTGTTTTTCCCATAGTAAAATCAATAAATTTTACGAAATACATTGAACTTTACATAACATCTGGTATGAAGGTAAGCACGTCTCTCCTTATTTTGTAAATTTAAACTTTTTCAGGAGAAATTTTATCAATCTGCATAGGAAAGAATCTGTATATAATCTGTAATCTCAAGGGATATTCATAAACTTATTTACTGCTTGACTATCTCTCAGAGATGAGCTTCCTCGAAGTTTTGAATATCTTACTGAAACTTACCAGAACCTCTCCTGTAAAAAGATGATAATATTTCCTTTTACATCTTCCCAGCAAGAAATATTAAAAAACTAAAACTAAACGTTACGCCGTTTCATAGACGGATATATTAATTTTAATGATTTATTTCACTCTGTTTGCAATGTACTCAGGTTCCTTGTGTCAGGTCCCGACTGGCTAGAAATTTCCAGTGTTTAAGCAGAATCTTTTTTGGTGTAGTTATTTTTTTATTGAATGATACTTATATAATAGATTTTTTTACAAATATTGTTGAAAATTGAACCATAAATATTAATTACATAACAATAAAAATTGAGACATACTCGTAAGTAAGAATTACAAAAAAATATCAATAATAACAAAAAAAACAAAATACAACCTTGAATTGCCATTGCAAAACGAGGCTAGTACCGAGACACGCATATTTTATGGGCCCAAAAATTTTTATTTCCCTTTTTACTGATAATATTTCATCGATCCCAAACTTTCAAAATGTTCCTTCTTTTTAAAAACACGAACAATCCTGGATCCAAACTAAAGATATGAACTCTTTTTTTCTACGATATATTTTGTTGCTCTTTAATAACAAGGAATATTTTTATGTTTTTTTATTTATTATTTCCTTTTTTAATTACTATAAAAAAAAATACCATGTAATCTTTTACAGAATATTTTATTTTCTCTTTCTTATGTTACACAAAAATATCATAACTATCTATTTATTATAAGAGCAAAAATCCATTAACATTTTCTTGTAAACCCACAGACAGACCATGCGTTTGTGGGATTTTTTGTTTACTATTTTTACTATTGGACATGTATTTCATTGCTATGTAATTATCCTTAATTTTTTGAATACTCTGTTTTACCTCTTATGTATGTTGTAAAAAAAAAAAAATGGAAAATTTGAATGAACAAGAATTTGTTGGATTTTGTCATACCATATCTTTCTCGATCTTCCTCGTTTTCTGCATCCGTCAACATTCGCTTTTCAGGCATTCTTTCGCTGTCCTGTCCCAAACAACAGAACTCCTTTCTTAGTTTTGTCCCTAATACTTTTCTAAGCTCTACATAATGCACGGATTGTGACATTTGTGCACCTGTTATACATAGTTTTTTCACACATTCGCCTAAGAGATCGAATTTCGACAGCGTCTAGTTTACTTTCATACTTGATTCACGAGTTCCATACATGAGGGTCAGCACCAAAACTCCATTGTGAAAGCCTGATTTCGCCTTATGTGAAAAATATTTATTTGCCAATATTGATTTTAAGTCTTTTAATTCCTATAGACAGCAATTATTAAAAAAAAATATGTCACGTCAGAAAGCCGCGTAAAGGTAACATTGAAATAGTAAATTATTTGACAAAGGCAAATTTTGTATTATAAACTCCACAAAAAATTGAAACCAAAAGATATTTCAATATAAACTAATCGTCAAAATTTTTTTTTTTTAACAGTGTTTTGAGTATACTTAAATGTTTGTAGACAAGACGTGGATTTCTCTTTATTCTCTATAGGAGACAATAACAGAGATGGATTTAATTTTTAAGAAAGAAATATGAAACTCCACACATTTACGGCGGCAGTCTGACATGTCATTTACTGGTTTTAAAAATATTTATTACACTACTACAACTATCATCACGCCATTTTTCCGTAGTATGTGCTACATTACATAGTAATTTGGAAGAAATTACCATTTTGTACTCTGTACTTGGTAAGTTTATTGCTACATATTAATTTTAACCAATCTACCAAAATGACAATGATTCGTTTTATTTATTTATTCAGAATTATAATCATTTTATTACTATTAGATTTACTGAGCAGCAAGTCCCAAATCCGTGCGTGTATAAGAAGATGTATAAATATATATCAGGGGCGAATCGTCAAAGTAAGCGATCATGCACAGCTTACCATCATATTTGACTTTCGATAATAATGTTTTATATCAAATATGTTTATGAAAAAATAAATAAAATAATTGTTATTGATTATAAATTGCTTCCACCGTTTATTCCTTCCTAAGCTAGGGTTTCCTACGACAGCGGTGCCCGTATTTTAACGGCCGTAGTGAACGGTGATGCAGTGGACAGCCGTCGTAAAGGTGATTAGAGAGTGGTTTCCTAGGAAAACTGTGTTAAATGGTGTTGATAACACCGTTTTCCTAGAAAATCACACTCTAGTCACCTTTACGACGGCTGTCCATTGCATTACCGTTCACTACGGCCGTTAAAATACGGGTACCGCTGTCCTAGGAAGCCCTAGCTTTCTAAAAAAATATCTACAAAGTGCGCTCAGCGGCCAGTCCGTTTTACAATACGACACAATCGGGACATTGGTGCATGCAAGCCATAGTTTGTGCTGTGTTGATCAAGGAACAGCACATTATTATTCGCAACCGGCGGATCAGAGCATTGAATGCCACTTGTTCCAGTAACGATGGTAATAAATGTTCCAATAGTAATAAACTTTTGTACAAGTATAGTATTAAAATAGTTTAGAATAAAGCTACGTATATCGCGTGGATAATATTTTTTGTTGTTTGAGTTGATTTTAACAGAACCGCAGAAAAAATAGTCATTTATAATTACATATTTTATTTTGATATCATGAACTTATAACACAAGAGCCAGACTCTTTTTTGGCAAGTTCAACCTTAAGTGTTCCATTTTTTTATTGAATGTATTGTTTATTTATGCTAATAAAGGTTTTTATTAAAAAAAATGTAGGTTTAAATCAATGAACATTCTTCGTAGATTACCTTTAAAATAATACATGGCTTGCCACTAGTATATAAGGGAAAGGAGATCTGTATGCAAAGATAAAGCGATATGGCGTTCTATTATCTCTGCCTACCCTTACAGTGAAACAATGTGATGATTTGTTTGTTTACAAACTTTATTTTAAAGTTGGAGATGTGATATCAAGGAGTAAAATATATATATCATGTTTATTTACCAGAACACGGTTTTACGGAGTAGGAGTTTTAACGCAGCGTACGTAATGAAGGGATTAATGATTTATAAATATAATTTAAAAAATGAAAAACAGTTTATCACATGTAATCATCATCATTCCCTTTTCGGCACTGCATTGGGTACACCAATCGCAGAGTATCTTGATAGTTTTTGTTAAGTTTAGGTTAGATGATCGGTATTGCGCTTCAGGTGCCTGTCCAGGGACTATGAAATATTCAAGGGGAAAAACACCTTTTCCAAAAAATATTTCCTGTCAACCATGTTAGGAATAGAACTTGAGACCTCTTGCAAGGTAGGCTAACGCGCTAACCACAATACTACAAGGTGGACAATATCACATGTAATATCTCAGTGCAGAATTTACAAAAAAGATAAAGATCTTTCAGAGGTGAAAAAAAACAACAAACGTTCCGCCGAACAAAGCTTTTAGGGCCGTGTAATTAGGGTATGAAGGTCCAAATTTTCTAGTATGTTAGGTGTTATTGTAAATCAATTAACATAAAAATATATTTAAAAAATACTACAATAAAATTCCGCTATTCAGATAACTCCCACCCTTCTCTTTTACGTAGGTACTTAATATTGACGATAAAATTATAAAATAAGGGTGGTGTGTAAATAAATATTAATTTTCTTGGTTGCCTGTTAAGAAAAGCATTTAAGAAATAAATCTCCTGTCATTTTATCAATCCTCTGACTATTTCAATAAATCAAATTATTTATTTTGTATGCAAATAATTTGTAGAGTTTCATATTAAAATTTTGTAAGGTACCCAAAATAAAACGCTTTTATTGGATTCGATTCTAGTTTTATTTTTATTTTTTGCTTTAAAAAATATATGGAACGCGTTTCATCTCGTGGAGGCCTTATCAAAACTAACTTAAATATTTACGAAATTTCCTTATACTCGTATACTAACAATAATTGCTGTTTAATAATATCGGTGCATAATGGTGTTAATACGTATTTAATAAATTGCTTTAATTATGTAAAATTGATGTCAAAGGTGATTATATTTTTAAGCTAACTGCTATAAACATGAAAAAAACCATTAGCTCATGCTCGCAGCGCGGGTGAATCCCAACGATATCCAGAGAGCTACTAACTTATACTCACAGGCCGACTGGCGTCTGGCAGAAGTACTGGCAATTTTGATGTTTGCGCGCGTGACGCGTGAAATTGTCTCTCTGTCGAGAGCGAGACGTAAAGAGTGTATGAGACAATTATCTATTCGGTCCTCTTTTACTTCGTACTACGCAACGTGCGAAACATTGGTAAACTTTTTATTGTATTGGTGAAGCTTGCAAAAAAAATGTCCTTAAATGCTCTTCCTGGTGCTTGGCAATAGAAATCTTGCCCCTCAATCTGTCAGCACTTAAAATCTTCTAAGGAATCCTTGATCACTGGACCACCTAGATTTTATCAGGTCGTGGTTCTTTCTTCTTTTTCTTTTTTTCTACATCAGCAAAATGTGAGGTGAGCATGTTGACATCGCCGATTGCCTCCAAGAGACCTTATCGCCAGCTAGCACTCTCGCCTCCTCCCACGTCAATCCAGCGCTCCTTAGTTCCACCGAATACTCGTATAGTCGAAAGCCATTGTTACTTATTGAAAAAAAAATATTTTTAATATTCCTTCGTGCTGCTGTGGACATCCTTATTAATCTGCTGAAAACATCCTGTAGTCTTTTCCCCCTTTCTATGAATACCGAATGGAGCTTTTCGCTACTATCCATGGCCCTGTTATAGGTCCTATCAGATAAACAGATCTGGTGGCTTTCAAAAATAATTTCAAGGCTTTTAAAAGGTTTTGTAATCATTTCGGCGAATTGACCGTGATCAATAATTTCAGTTAGTACAGAATTCACTTCTCTCTTTTCCACAAGTCAATGAAGTGCATATTATTTACTTCTGGATTACCTTCTTTCAGCATAAATATGCCAATGGTGTAAGAGAGCTCCTTCAGGCAGCTTTTTCTCGTTCAGTAACGAGCATTTTTTCCGTGTATGTGGGCACCGCCATGGAGAAACGTGTGGTATGTGGTCAGCAAGCTGCTACTGAATTGCGAACGCAGGGCTCTATGTTGTACCACTGGGTACAAATCATGTACTAGTGAAATGATGATGATGAGGATTTTAAAATAATCATTGTTTTCGTCATGGATTATTTGAATAAAAAATTTGTTTGATTTCTCTAATAAAATTTAATGTAAATACACCGTAAAACATGGTTATCTTGTTTTAAGGCATGCAGATAGACATTTTTGGTTAAAAATACTCCGCAAAAAACATATTTTTTAATGTCACTGCGTTGTTGATTTGAAAATTTCGTTTTATAAGCTTTAAAACTGGCACATAAAGCATCTTTCTGTATTTTTGTACCACGAAAATCTTTGAAGCAAGATTTTTCATAAGCGTCGGGGGCTTTGGCTATTTTAAATTTCGTAATGCCAACTTTGTACTGCCGCCCTTAGGTAAATAAACATTTTTCACTCTTTTATACGTTCAACGCTAATTTTATAAAGTCGTTTTTCAAAGAAAAGGGGTTAATTTTAGGGGTTTATTCATCAGAATTAAAATGGGAATTTCCAAATGAGATTCTTGATCAAATATGCTAAAATAATACAATATTTTTCATATTTATTTTTAAAACATTATTTGTAGTAAGTACACGAGCAATATTAAATAAATACTGAAAAATTACCGAAAAATAACCCACTGTTACCAACAAAATATGCTCAAAATTGACAAACTGTTTTTAAATGTTGACAATTGTAAACTATTATCTTTTTGTAGAAATAAATCTACAATTTAATTTCCGTATTCAATAAACAACATTCAACTGGAAAAAGTCACAGAGATTCGAGATCTTGGTGTCATATTTGATGAAAAACTTGAATTTAAAAGCCACATCAACCACATTACTCCTGAAAGTATGAAAACTTAGGGTTTCATTCTTAGAACCATAAAGGATTTTGAATCAGTTAAAATAATGAAACTCTGGTTTATGTATATCCTTGGTTAGAAGCCAATTAGAGTACAATTCTACCATATGGTCCCTTTTTTACAAAATTCATATAAATAACATTGAAAGAGTTCAACGAAAATGTTTAAGGTTCATTAATTTCCAACTGCATATTCCTTAGAAACAAATTAACTACATGTCGTTGTTAAACTTTTTGAATTTACCTACTCTGGAGGATCGCAGGAAAATAATGACCTAATATTTTTATATAAAAAATAATTAATTCTGAATTCGATTGTTGCAAATTCCTAGATTTAATAAACATCAATACATCAATACGTAGACCTAGACAGATGTAAAAACGAGTAACACCGAGAATAACTTGTCAAAACCAAATCGAACAAATACTTGAAGATGAAAATGTCGAAAATCTGATCACAAATACTTTCTATCCCAAAGACTTAATTTGACCACATTCATAGGAAGCCTGTGAAAATAAAAAAACCTGAAGAGAATTCAACTATTTTGTATTAATTTTATCTAAATCTCGGATTAATATAAAGGACTAATATTTCAAGATCTTAATTATGCCTTCTTAAGGGATCAAGTATTTTTTTACACAATGGAGTAATCTCCTTCTCCTCTTTAGTCTCTTGAGAATTTTTTTAATGATTGTAATTTAGCAATTAAAATTTTAATTTAATCTGTTTTGCCGTTTTGTTTATCGCAGGTTTTGTTTTTATTTTGACTATCCATAGATGATGGCATCTTCAAACTGTTTGTTTTTTTTCATATTTCTTTTGATTTTTTACACAACAATTAATGTGAAAATATGTACTGTTATGTATAAAATCAATAATACACTGACACTCCGGAACGTGTCTGCGGGCTAGTGAAGTAGCAACATCTATAAATAAAAAGAAAATTATATTGAATTTACCTATTGATTAAACATTTTTTTGTAAACTATGTATTTGTATTATATATTTGATTAAATAAATAAATAAAAGTATCTCAGTATTTTTCTGCTTGTCCGGGCGGATAAAAAATATAGCTCTGTGTGTGAAACGGAATCCCAATTCTTGGCGAGTTTTTTGATCCAATGGCTATTCTCAGGTAAAAGCCCCGAATAAGGAAATCAAAAAGAGATAAGTCCGCTTCTTATGTAGTGGTTAGCAATGAGAGAGCCTTAACCTCAAATAATATTATTGTGGTAAAATAATACTGACAATAAATAACTAAAATAAAAATAACGAGTGGTTTGGTTGGCCACAAAGTTAAATAACAGTTTCCATTTAAAACTTTTGCCTGTATTGTATACGTAATATTTTGTAAAATAAAAAATATCTGGCTGATTTATTTACGTGTTCAGAATCAAGAACGACCAGGACTGAATTATAATTGAACGTAATTATGCAGAAAGCAGCCAGTCCACAATTTAGGAAAAATGAAATATTGGTGTTACCGAGTTTAGAAAAGTCAATACTATGTCCTGCTGAAAACAGCCAGGCCACTTTCATACAAAAAAATGATATAATCACCTTCTGAGAATTCCATGATGTCAAAACGTCATGAAAATAAATGTCACCTAATACATTCTGAGTTTGTGTGAGGTTTCATTTGATATTATATTGATATTATTCTAGAACATCTGGCTGTTTTCTGCAAAATGTACATTTTAGGTTGTGAAGTCAGTCAGACTTTAAAAATTCCTTTAAAACATAATTAAATAATGATTAAAGAAATTAAAAAAAATCATCAGGTGATTAAAGACAAAATAATATGATCAACACATAACAACATAACACCCATTAGAGTTTTACAAGGGCTGGTTGTTTTCTGCAAAATGCACATCTGAATTTGTGTGGTCATATATACATATTTTTTTTTGCATTATAAAAAACGAATACATTAATTATTTAATTTTTTTAAAAGTAAAAAACCTTTTAACTGTGGGTAGATTAGATTATTCGCTCTTTTAAAAAAAGTGCTATTATATCAGTTTCACTTTTCTATGGCCGGCGGTTTTTTACATAACTACGTTTAATTCCTCCAGAGTTTTTAATTAAATGGTAGAGTTGGATCCAAATACATAGATAATTAAAATATTCATGAGATTTTTATAACCCCGATAAATAAAAAAATCCCTCGGATGTTTACCTAACAAAGCATCTGACTATTCAAACGGGGGAGGGGTTGTTAATTTTGATTTTAAAATTATTCTAGAAGCTCGCTATCGCAACAGGGGTCCGAGATTTTACCTCTTTATACCGGATATAATAAATAGTATTTCGCTTTATAGAACCCACGCAGATAGACGATGAAAGATGATCAAAGGTAGTTCGGTCAATGAATATATATATATATATATATATATATATATATATATATATACTAGTGACCGACCGAAACAAGATTTTTTGCCGAAACCGAAACTTATTTAACCCTAAAAACCTAACCTTCGTCGAATCGACGAATACGCGATAGCAAATACGCTGTCTCTTTTTTCCCCGCATGTTGATGATCGTGTTGTTGCTTGTCAACTCAGTACTCTCCATTGTCTTTCCGGAGATAATTAAAATCGATACGATTATTTATTATTAAAAAAAATTAAACATCGGTGCTGGGGAGAATTGAAAATGCCTGTACGATGCGAGAGGATGCTAATAATGTAAAGTTTAAAAAAGTCGTAGTGATGATGATACGATACATGAAAATAATCATTTTTTTGGATTGGTTTTAAAAGTTTATTAACAACCGATAAAAAAATACGGAAATTTTCAATGAAAAAAATTCATAACAAATCAAACATACAATTATTCATTTATGAAAGAGATAGGCAGCTGTCAAAATTTTGATAAGTGAACATTTAAATTTCATATTTATTTAACTTTTTGTACATAGTGTAATTATGCAATGGCGGGCTTATAGCCAAATGGCAATTTCTTCCAACCAACAAATAAAATAAAAGTTTTATTTATATGATTCAAGTAACAAAACATATTTAATTGAAAATAAAATAAAACGCTAAAGATATTAAAAAATATAAATAACTGTATTTGTTTATAAAATACCCCCAATCAATACAACTCAGCGGAAATAGGAAGAAAGAGGACAGAGAAAAGGAGGAGAGATTAAGAAAAAGAAAAGAGATCAGACGTGATTTAAACAGAGATACTGTTGTAAAACCTTTGATAGTGTATAGGAAACGATTCCACAGTCGAGCCGCATGGACACTGTATGAGTTAGAGAAGAAAGAGAAATTGTGGGTGGGTTTTAAGAGGGTGCTTTGAGAATTAGAACGAAGAGGCAAACCATGAACTGATATGCGTTGGAAATTTTCACGGAGGTATATAGGTGCGTTAGAATTATGAAGTAATAGTTTCATTCATCTTTGGAGTAAACCAAAATGAAAGTTAGAAAAGTTTGTGAAGGAGGGAAGGTGTTTTGAGCCATTGAATATGTTTATTTCACTTAGTTAAGAAAGATACGGACAATATTCTGACAAGGACTGATGATTTTTTTAAAATACATACGGACTGATGCCATTTTTCAAATAGATTTATAAAAAAACAGCAGTAAAGTGAAAGATAGTTCGTTTATTGTGATGAAATTATTTTATTTAAAAAGAAAATTATATACTAATTAAATAATACATACATATTTTAAAATTTGGCATTTTAAGGATATTGGCATGGTAGTTTTCACTCTTTCTGATGCCTCTTTTACGTTTATTTTCCAAAACACACTCAGACAAACCAACAGCTTCGCTATACGATTTGGCCATTTTTAAATGCTGTAGCTGTCAAACGAACTTGTGATTCCAAAACATCATAGTCCCGGACTGGTGACGTTTTCAAACCACATTCATATTTTGGTGTGGCCGTATAAAGCGTTGAAGTTTTAGACTGGTGTCGTTTTGATAAAATATTGTAGATTTACTTTCAAAGGAAAAAACCTCATACTTAACTAATTTTCTCAAATGTGTGGACTAATGACATTTTAGAAATAATTGATTCGATTATCTTCGAATTGAAATATCTTTTTTTCGCGCTTGTAACGCGTCTCTTAAATTATACCTCACTGATTTTCCCCCGTTTCGTAAATGTATTAATCTTGCCTTTAATTTAATTAGCTTGATTTGTCATCACTCGTCTTGACGTCTAACTATTGTGTTTAATAAACAAGAAATTAAATAAAAGTGCTGTTTGGAAATGTATAACAATACAGGTACCTACAACTTAAAAAGGATGTTGAAGATTCGCTTTGAATTCATTGTGTGATGTTTTTGTTGAGGGAAAATCTCAAAGCTTTGTTTAATTTTAATTTTAATCTTTAATTTACTTTGATTGATGATATTTTTTTCAATATTACCATCCGAGAACATAACTCTTTTTCTTTAGATTTGGTTTTCTTCCTTGCGCAGGTTCTAGCGCACTTTATTTTGGGTTGCGCGTGGAGTTACCCACAGAGATTATATAAAGTATTCAAACTTATGACAAAACAATATTGACCTATCCCAGCATCGACCTATTGTCATCGTGCAAACAAAAATTTGGAGGACAGGAAAATAAACCATGCCAATTTTCTAGAAATGGACGGCCCGGCTATCTCTGCAGAATAACGGATTACCCCCACCACAGCGTGCGGTCGCGTTGTTCTCATTCAAGCGCGTGCACAGGACCGTAGTACAATACGTATTTGCTCGGCGCATGCGTGTTGCTCCCGCGCATTTTTATTATTAAGTTTATCCTTCAACAATTCAAATACATCTTGTTATAAAAAATAAATGTGTACTCGTTCGTAACGCGTTTCATTGTAAATCTGTCGCCACCAAATTAATCCAAAGTTAAATCAGGAACCCAACTTAGCAGCTGGGCTGTTTATTAAATGCTGGCATTCAACTGAATGGGTAAGTCTTTTTTACATATTTCAGATCTCGACATGGAGAACAGTAAGACTTAAATGGTTAATATATAAACATGAAAATAAATATAGTATGTAACACTTACGATCATTTAATTCGTTTAAAAAAATAAGTTATGCATACGGTCATTTGAATGTATGCAGATTCCAAATAAAAAACCGTTAATCGTTGACGTTTTCACCATCCGATAGTTTACGTAGATGCCATCGATATAAGAGTCCCCACATAATACTGAACATTCTAGCAATCGCGAAAATTAATAATATTGTCATAATTCTTTATAATAATAAGATATTAACTTTTTTTTATTTTGATTCTCTGATAAAACGCTGCGTTGTTTTTTATTTAAAATTTCTGTATTAAATATTAAACTATAAAGTAGATACTAACCTCCAAAAAAAAATACAAATAAATGCGGGATTGAAAACACTCAGACATTGGGAAATGTTAAAACTGCTTTTGTTTTCAAGTAATGCTACATACCACACACCGATGGCCCGCATGTGTCGGGAATATAATATATACAGCCGAAACAATAGAAATTGAAATTTTTCATGATACTTTCTCAGCTTTTGCGAATAATCTCTTGGGAATAAATCTTATTGAATAAGTACACACCTACAACTTATTTTTTAGTGCATCGTAACCTGTATAAAAAAAATATTTAAAAATATGTATTACATCTAAATATATAAATTTATTTGTGTAATTCTACAATTGAAGTTATACAAGGTGTTCTTTAAACCCTGTGACATTCGAAACCACGATGATCAGTACGGGCAAGAAGACATATAAGCATATTTAGAACGAAGAAAACGTTTAAAAATAAAATGTTTAAAATAACAAATAATGGTTTCTTATTTCTGCAGGGGAGAAGTGAGGGGAGCGCTGCCGCGCAGCGTCGGCGCATCAGACTCCCCCTCCCCCTCCTTGTTTCTCCCCTGCAGAAGTAAGCAACCATTTGTTTTTTTTTTAATAATTTTTAAAAATTTTATTAGTTTTAAAAAAATAATTTAATGTGCTAATATGTCTTCTTGCTCATACTGATCGTCGTGATTCCGGATGTGACAGGGTTTAATGAACACCCTGTATATGCATGTAAAATTGTTTCAACGAATGCTTTCAAATTGTATGTTTTCTAGGATGTATCTTTGTTGAATTACCTAATATATTTTTTTTAAATATGTACATATATATTTATATTTATAAATTTATTTTCATAGCAAAAGTACTCCATCTGCTCTAACATAATTTATTGACTTAATTGAAACAATTAGAAATATAATTCGCCTCCTTACTTTGGCTGTTCAAATATATTTGCAAATATAATTGATGGACGTTATTTATTAATCACCCTTTTAAGGTTAATAAATGTTTCAACAAGAATATATAAATTTAATTTAAAATTCAACTATAATACATAAAACATTATTTTTGTATTCCTTTAGATAAAATGTATTTATATATAACATGCCCAAATTTATTTCAGATGGCAGATTTTAGTGGAGTAGGAGATTGACGTAATATACATTTCTGAAAATTATGAGCACCTACATACTCAGCAAAATTCTTAGAGTTAAAATTTTTAGATAAATTTGTGGTCTTATTTAACTAATTTTTAATCTCGAAAGACAATTTATTTAAGCTCTTACGATAGGTACTCGTATCTAGGGGAAAACTTTATAATTCTTATGTTGATTTCTTCGTCATAAATAATATCATGTTTCATTCAAAAGAGTTGTAATGTATACAATTGAACGTAGTTATGCAGGAAGCAGCAGCCATATAAAAGTGAAACTCAGATAAAAGCATTTTTTTGAAAAGAGTGAATAAAAGTTAAAGTTAAATAAATAAATAATCAAATCAATCAAGGCAATCACTTCATAACACTTCATTATAAATTATTTTGAAAATAAAACTTTGTTAATAGTGTTACACAATTTTATCGTTTTACAAGAACACTACTACAGTTTCGGGAGAATACTCCTTCTACCGACAGTTTAAAAACTTTGAGTTTTATATTATCCGTCGATGGGAGGAGTGTTCTCCCGAAACTGTGAGAGTATTCTTGTAAAATATTAAAATTGTGTAACACTTATAACAATGTTTTATTTTTATAATAATTTTCGTCACTATACCGACGTTTATTCAGCTACGTTGGTAAAACTTCTGAAATATTTATTACCGGATGTACTACAAATTTTTATATACTGTTTTTTTTTGTTTTCGAAACAATAAGATAATTGAACTCGGCCAGTTATCCTTTTAACTGTCAAAGCATGCGAATTACGAACATAAAAAAAAAAGTTAAGTATAAAAAAACCCTGAAAAAGAAGCTTTAAAATATGAACAAAACGCCAACAAAAGGCAGGATGTACTAGCAATTATTTAGGTCAACAAACAATTGGAAACCCCTTCTTTAGTTTTCGAAACTAAATTTTCGTACTGTCTTTACGCAAAAGAAAAATGTTGGAAAAAAGTTTTTACTATTCACTCCATTTTAAGGGTACAGAATAAAAAAGATAAATGCCAAAAAAACATTTTTTCAGACAGAACGTTTTAAAGTTTTTAAACCTCTTGGACATTAAAATTGACTTATGAATGTAAAGGAACCTGCTTAACGTAAGTAGCCTATACTGTTTCATACTCAGAGTAATAAGACTCTATCGCTGTAGAGCCGCCCATACGGACAAAAACTATTCTAGGATTATCAATCACGAAGTTAGATATATTTTACAGCAAAACAATAGGTCATAAGTAATCAAGTCGAGAATCGCAAACCCAGCATGAAACCGTCCATTGATGTTAAACTAAAAACTAAAACAAAAATTTGTTACGCGTTTGTTCTATACAATAGAGCGAAATGCCGTCTGTTTAATCTAAAATAGTCGTCATTATTTATTTATTTATTAATTGCCTAACTAGGGATAGCTTTCCCGTTCTAAGGCAGTAAATAATGTATTCTTCAACGTTATTTTTGTCATAATTATCATTTACTTAAATAAAACATTTTTATCCATTTTGATAGGTTTTCAAACTTAAAGTTGACGCATATAAAATTGTTTATACATGAGATACATGTTTAAATAGTATTATTTCTAGAGCACACATAAGAATATGTTCATGTTCCTGATTGAAAATTATATGATAAATGTACACAAATAAATAATAAATATACAACAAATATCTAAATCCTATGGCATAACCATTTAAAGTAGAAATCAATTAATCTATCCATTTACAAACATTCCTTTGAAATAAATAAATCAATAAAAAAAAAGATAAAATTAAAAAAAAAAAAAATAATAATAATAATAATAAAAATAAAAAAAAATAAAAATTATAGCCTTTTTCCAGTTTGCATTTTTTTTCTTGTTTAATTATCTTGAACATTTGAGCCTTTATATCTAATTTCATTAAATAGAAATGTGTCAGATGCCAATATTAGTTGAAAACACATAAAAATTGACATTCATCCTTTATATCCTTTACCATTTACTATTTTCTTCCTACAGGACGAGGTATTTTTTTACACCCTGTCCACTCTCCTCAGGGCAGTATTGTCAATTTGTGATCAATCAAATACGCATGGTCAGGAAATTCACCTTATTCTGGTTTCCCTGTATTACAATGAAGGAATACAGTTTTACTTACACATTTGGGCCGCGGCCACAATTCCCAGATCCCGCTTTGGAAAGAGGAAGAACGAAGTAATTTTAAAAAAAACAACTACACAATACTCCAATAAATCTAGAAAATATTCACAGAATTCGCTCAATATAGCAAGCACTCAAACGACGGAAGATAAACAATTCGTATTCCAAAAATTATCAGGTCAACACTGGCAAACACCTGATACAGATACACAATGAACAATTAATTATTCTTCATTGATTGTGATTTCCACATCAACATAATTTTTCAGAAGTTGTATATAGCAACTTGGGGAAATACGCCGCGTCTGACAATACGCCGCTCAACCATAAATCTCGCAAAAATTCCTCAGTTTATGCATTGATGGCGTTGCAAAAGCGCCCATTTATTCACCAATAACATTACTTGTGGCGATTGCAGCGAAACAATTATTAAATTATGGCTAAAAACGCAAGGTCAGATTGAATTTTTTTTAACCAAAAGTTTCTTTAAACTATATTTGTCATGGTAACTGTAACAAAAATAGCCCCTTTAGATGAATTTTTCAGAAAAAAATTGGAAAAATCATGAAATATCAATAAAATTCTTAACTGGAGTAAGGAAAATAGCTAAATTTTATAATTGACAAATGCATGGCGATGTGTTTCACTAAAAATATCACACTTTGTATTATAACTATGAGATGGATGATGTTTCTTTGAAGCAAAGCTCGAAAACCGAAGACCTGGGAGTGAACTTTGATATCTCATTAACGTTTCATAGTCACATTGTCAATGAGAGTTGTTCAGCTTCCTAGATGCTGGGATTTGTGAAACATAATTCTAAAGACTTTGCAGAATTGAACACCATCACATTTTTGTACACAACTTTAATATGTAGCAGAGTGCTGCGTAACTCCAGAGAATGGTGCGGTGGTGCCCCACACCTGAAAAAATAAATACCACTAACTCATTAATGGTTGAGAGAACACAGAGGAATTTTCTTAGTTATCTCTAAATTAGAGAGTATGGATACTATTCATTCCAGTACCCGTCATTGTTCTTTTTAGGTATCCTTGGTATGGTAGTTTGCGAGCTGGATGGAGCATTGCCTCGCTTATGGAGGCTTTAAACTTCTGAACTGGTTAATTTACAATTCCAACATTTTGGAGCCTATACAAGTATATGTACCGAGCAACTATTTAAGAGCTAGATAACACATACCATTTGTTTTTCCAGAATGCTGGACAAATTTACTGTTGATGATGCATTTGAGGAGAATGATCGGTCTGTTGAACAGCCTACCAAGAGAAGGGGATCTTTTCCATTCTGAGATTACTTGTTTTAGACTCTTCTTCTTTAAATATGTATTATAATGTGTATTACTGACATTTTCGTCTTTGATTACTATTGTTTTGATGGAACTTAATAACCTATTGTGTTTTTTTTAATGTTTTTGTATTAACGTAATTATACAATTATGTACATTGTCATTGGAAATAGTGCTGTATTTTATGGTTAAATAAATAAATAAATAAAACAAGTAAATAAAATGAGATACATGATTCGTAACTCTGTGTTTGTTTGTGATGCTATTTTAAGGTTAGAATGTCACGCCGTGGCTATTTGGGGTTATATGCCACAGTGAGTGAAGGTTTTATGCTAACGTATTTTTTCTATTTTATAACGCTTCAACAGTACAAAATGAAACATTTTCGAGAACGATATACGGTAAAATTACTGCAGGAAGCTGTAAAATACTTGCAGGGAAAGAAGTTGATGTGTTTCGATCATTGTCACCTATAACAAGAGATGACAATTATCATCCCGCGCTTGAATTTTGTATCAATATGTCTATTAATCATCTCCGTCGATCTGGAGTTCCCGAAAAAGGCACAGTCGGTTGGAGAGGCTGTAACTTCAATAAAGACGTTTTTGACCGGCTGTGCTTTTTAATTGTCAGTATCGACTGGAATAAGGTACACAAAACATTGGATGTGTGGGGTCCATAGTCCATAATCGATGACACACACATGTTAAATTAGTTCCCCTGAAGTAGACTAATGACCGAAAATGCAATGACATCATTTTCTATCGAATCCAATACATTCGTATAATGCAACTCTTACAGTATTGCACGTTAAGCCGGGAGCATTGTTCTGCAGTACGTTCACATCGTCCCTAGCATGAAGAAATGAACTATAAAAGAACTTCATCTATAAAGAGACCATAGAACGCAACGCCAGTCAGTCAGCCCAACAAGTTCAGTTCAGTCAGTCAGTCCGGCTCGACGACGTCATTCAGTTCCAGCATGTAGTTCAAGTGAAGTCTCTTCAACCCATCATCGCCGCTACGCTCGCGCTACACAACCAAGTGCTGTATCTTATTCGACATGTAATAAATACGCATTTAACAACTCGGCATGTAAGTCCTCGGCATGTGTGACCCCAGTAAGGTCAGATTTTTTTTATTATTAATTATAGTTTATAATGGAAAAAGTATACATAAATAAATATGTTCATATAACCCCTTATGCATATGTATGTAAACTGAATATGTATAAAAAGTTTTTAAATAAATAACTTAACTATGACTTTGAATAAAATAAATAGTTTTAAAAAATACATCTTCAGTTTTATCAGTTTAGTGCCGCAATGTGGCGTTTATTTATCAAAGAATGAGACAACAATATTTACCCACTTCACCAAAATCAACAGTCGGAAGAATTGAAGAAAATAACAGCTGTGCATAAATGGCTTAAGTACGGAAATTTGTCCAATATAAAATATAAATATGTACTTGAAACTTGTGAGGGTTGTAACTATAAATAAATGAATCAGTAGGTAATCTTCAAAAATGGTCAAGTCCAAAAACAAGTATTTTTTTTCAACTTTTTTGTGCATGAATTTTCGAGAGTTACGTTTTTTTTTATTTTAATTTATTATTCATATTAAAATTCATCTCATAAAAAAACGTATCCCTTACTCTATGAGGCCAAGAGCCCTGTGTTGGGATACAACTTAATAGAAAGTGGAAGCGTGCATATTATTAAAGTAAAATAAAAAATATTACATAAACATAAATTTTAATAATCGTCTGGACAACACGCTTAATAGTACTATATTTAAATCAATGCAATGTTTCGCAGCAGTCTCTTGCAATGGTTTTTTCCTTAAGACCGAATCCCAACTTGTACACATCTCCTGAAAATGGCTTTCATTTTGGAGAACTCAATATGTTCACCCAGGACATTAAACACTCTTGGGGCCACAAAAGATAAATCCCTCTGAGCACACGTCGCACGTAATGTTCTGTATCGGTACTTTTGCGATGTAAAAATAACCAAATTCAGAAATAACGAAAGATATTTATACATATTTTTTTTGTTTATAAAAAATGCTTTTTTCCGAGGATATAAGTCAGTGTTAGGACTTCCTATCCAGCAGCTGATTTGCAATCTCGGTAAGTATTTGCAGAATCAAATATTTTCATATCGGAATTCCGCGTGTTTCTGTGCAGAGTTTAAATAATTTGTATTTAGTGTTTAGGCATTGTAATATTTGAGTAATTTATTTGGCTGCTATATCCCCATACAGTGGGTTTTGAAAATATAAGACCCATTCATACAGTTTATTAATTTAAGGGGGTAACTGTCAGTGGGGTCGCAGTGAGTCACATCTTGATGAAGGATGCGATTCTATAAAATGCTGCAAGCGTCTAATTGCATTCCATCTGCAGCGCTACTGACTAGTCCAACTCGTTAGCGTCCACGTCGCGAACCCTGGGCAATGGGATCACACTCACAGCGGTGTGATCACAGCAGATAACGAGGGGATGAAAGGAGAGTTTTTGGCGCCTTAAAACCAAAACCAACCAGCTAAGGGAAGGTAACCCCGACAAAAAAATCCACCAGAGAAGGCAACGGGAAACCACTCTGGTCATCTTTTCCCAGGAATCACAACGGCGAGTACATCAATAAGCAGTCGTCCTGGCTGATATAAAAGTAGCGCAGGAGAGAGACATGTGCTTTCGCTGTAGTGATTGCCAACGTCGGGAGACCCGGCAAGGCACCAGAAGAAGAAGATTCAGTTAATTAGAGGCATAGAAACTAGTGATAATGTAAAATGGTTTTAAAATGTATATGACAGTTGACATTTAAAATAAAATTTTTAAAAGTAATTTATTTTTATTTTTTATTTTTTGGGGATATTAACAGTAATACATGTAACAAAAATATAACAAATAAAATAAACAGAGAATAAAACCAATGACAGATATCCACAGAAATACATTAAATACACGTACAATACATACTAGTGTGTTTGTGTGAGTGTATGTGATAAAGAGGGTGGGTGAGTGGGGGTTATATTGGAATGAGGGTGGACATGTGTGTATATATTGCACAAGAGTCAAGTATCGAAAATATAAATAAATATAAAATATTATGAATTAGAGATAAAATAAAATAAAAAATAAAAAAATAAAAAAATTAAATAAGATAAAATAAGACTTTATTATTGAAACTAAGTATAGGAAAAAAAAGTATGTTTTATGACGCGCATTTTAAATGTTACTTTTTTACAATCAAATGGATCAATAAAGGGAAAGTTCAAATTATATTCACGAGCAAAACGTATAAGTAGAGAGTTCTGGGCATAGTTCGTACAAACTGCTGGCACATGAAATAGAAAGCTCGACGTGTGACGGGTGCGGTAGCCGGGGACATTTAATGATAACTCCGAGATAAGAGCCGGACTATCAAGGCATCCACTAAGTATGTCATGAAGCACCCTCATGTCCCATGTAGACAGTGATCTTCTAAAGTTAGTAAGTAATGCTTTTTGCCGGAAGACATATAATTGAGATCGGTATTCCTGCATCTCCAGTTAAGATGTCTAAGAAATGTCCATTGAATAATATGTATGATGAATAAAATACAGCAATTTTATTAATTTATTTTTATAGAAAATAAAACTTCAACGAGTCTTACTTATCTAAAATAAGCTAATTATTATTAACCGTACTTTGCTGAAAATGTTTTCGGAGAAAACATGGCATGTTTATTGTATCATCTGCCGAGCTGCTTCGTACGAGTAAATAGCCGGCAGCAGAGAAAAAGCCCTTTCAGCTTCAACGCTCAACGATCGTGGGCGGTATAGATTTTAGGGTATTAAATGTCAATTTTAAATACTTCCCTAAGCGACCCCCTAATTCATAAAGAGTCGTTCCTTTTTTATAATAGCATTTATGGAACTGATGATGGATAGTGATGGGCAGCTTATTTTTGACATGGATGACAGAGTACACTCTGACTCCTCTTGCAATGAAAGATTTTTTATTTTATTTATTTATTGAACTTTTTGTACATATTGTTAATTGTACATTGACGGGCTTATTCCCAAATGGCAATATCTTCCAACCAACTTATAAAATAAAAGTTTTATTTTTTATGTACCCAGGAATGGCGTTTGAATTTTTTCTCGTTCTACGAATCAATGCACACACAAGGTGTTTCCAAGACATTCATTTTTAAATTGTGAAGAAAATAAGCGGGTTTTTAACCGCCAGTGCGTGAAAAGCAATTATCATTTGAGGGAACAGAAGTTTACTCGCGCGTTCCAACTCCCGCACGTGCCCGCCCAGCATATAACACTTATATTGTATCATATACAAAAAAGTTTTGCGTATCAGAAAAAAATAGCTTGACTTATTTGGCGGATAATATTGCATCGTAATGTTTGCGCTTTATCTTATCAGGAACGAATTACGAGTATGATAACAAAGATAATATTGGATAACCCACTTATCCACCCTTCGTTTCATAGTCAACAATCTGTTTTGCCCGTTTTGTCAACAGAATTCCGGACTTGGCCTATTTTCGTTTATGATATTCACGTTGATTGGATAACTGACGAACGTTGAAAAGTATTTTTATGTACCAATGTTTGGCATTGACGTATAATAAATATACACCTTATTTGCTTACTAACTGTATCTTAGATTTACCTGATATTGCGTTGTTCTCTTCAATTGGAAAACAATATAAAGAAAATTTCGACGCACATGCGAACAATCGAATGAGGTAATGATACATAATATGCACATATTTCCTTGTTAAAAGACGAAAGGCCGCGTACCCATATATTCCGTGAAGAAAAATATGTCCTTCTGCAGCTCATAGTGGAAGAGGAGACAGGCACAAGAGCAGAAGGGTTATGGGAAGTAAAACAACGCCATGGTTCGTCAAATCTTCGGCAGTGGTTTGGAATACCAGATGCAAAAATACTCATCAAAATAAAATCCTAAAGGCCTAAAATCAAAAGGAGTTTCACCAACCCTCGATGGGAGCGGCACAAGAAGACGAAAATATTTCATGGCTCCAATACTACATGTCAGAAATAAATACATTTTTATACTACTCTCACAAACGTATTTGTCTAATATTAACGTAAAAAAACAATTGAGCCGGAATGTTGCGTACTTATCATAGAACGAAAAAATTCAGACCAAAATGGACACCAAGTCATCGGAACAATACGCACTATCCTACGGTTACAGCAGTTTCAGGAATTAGCAAGCAGCCTGTTGGCCACATGTCCAGCTATGATACTCGTACCTATAGTCTATTATTTACTATTCTTAATGTTTATTTTTTGTAAATTTATTGATATAATTTTAAGTTGCTACAGTTTCACTCGTCATGCGCTTTATAGCTGCAGGATAATAGGCAATCTTGCTTCAATATGTAAATATTATTAACCGTAAATATTGTAAATGGAGTCTAGAATTTCAACATACCATGCACTCAGTAGCTGCAAGATTTATTATAATCTGACTCCTATTTATAAAAATGAGTATTTTCATGTTTTTATTAAAATATTATTCAAATACTTTACTTCATCATCAAATTAAAACAAAATGTAAATAGGGCTAGATTACTTACCGTCCATGCGCTCTGTAGCTGCAAGACGTGGTGTTACTTAGCTCCTATATGCTGAAATTGAAATATATCATAATTGGAAAGGAGGAACTAGAATCCCAACCATCCATGCGCTCTGTAGCTGTAAGACGTGCAGGGATACTTATTTATTGTACAGCGCCCTCGAGGTGATCACCTCAATTATATCTTGATCAATAAGTATTCCTGCGCGTCTTGCAGCTACAAAGCGCATGAACGGTTGGTATTCTAGTTCCTCTTTCACAAAAATGGCGCTCTAAATTATTCAACCATAAATCATTTTTATACCACACAATTTTGAAAAACGTACATAAAAATATGTCTGAAGATTTACTTATTAGTACCCTAGTGCTAGGGAAGAAATCCAGCCTGTCTACAAAAATTTTGAGACACTCGATAAATACTGATAATAAACTTTATCAAATAAAATAAATACATAAAGATCAACAAGTCGCAGTGACTAGCCGACACTTTAATATGTAGGTTGTTTGCCCTCAGCATGTGACGTTTAACTGTTGCGCTTATCTGGAAGGGGTTGGAAAAAACTCATAGAGGGGTGGAAAGACGGTATTGGAGGATAGTATGGGGTGCGACCCAGATTCAACAGATGCTAACAGGGTGGTTACACGTTAACTTTCAACTTGTTTTGATACAGAAAATTACACGTTTTTTTATACAATGATATTAAATTTATGCTACGCAGATTACGAAAAAGCGTTTGAAAGTCCGCCATTCGTAGAAATCGACACTTTAGGAAATATTAGGATCATAGGGGGTACCAAAAACAACATGCCGGATTAACGATGTTGTCACATACTGATTGGTTTATTAGCGTTATTCAAGACTGCGTCCATGCACTGTTTCTTTTATTAATAATGATGTATTTCATCCTAATGACTTTAATAACAAACTAACACCGAAGAAGGTAATACATTGCCGAAACTAATTGGTTTATAAATTAAAAAATAAGTGGTGGATAAAAGACAAGGTTTTTTTTTTTTTTTTAAATCTATTGAAAAAACAGCTCTGTTTATAATAATAATATAAATCGCTTTTATTGGATAAATAATGCAGATCCAATTTTACCATATAACACAAAAAAACTTATTTTATTTTCTAAGAGTAATATTAAAATAACTGACACATACGAGTACAAGCAGAAAAAAAAATGATGAAAATGCAATTATCCTACAAACCATCTTCACCATATAATACAAGCTACGTTAAAATTCGTAATATATTTTAATTAAGAAACAATTATTTATTGTTTATTTACTAGTGTGTAAGAAGTATATTCAAAAACTAATCTGTGTGTAAAAGAGAAATTAATCAAGCTTAACTAAAATATTATAAAATGTCTTCCTCAGCACGGCTTTCCCACTGAGGAACACATTGATAATTCATTTTTTTAATATATTTTTGAGGAGTTTAAAAATTTTGAAATAAAACGAAAAATGATCCTAAAAAATTTAAAGACCAAAATTTTAAAAAAAATTTACTTTTAAATTCCAATAATTCACTTTAGCTTTTTGCCGGAAAGTTTATACGAACGAACTAAATTTAGAATTGAATTAAATAAACATTCAATTATATTTTTTCATGCACTTTAAATATTTGAATGAATGCTGTATGAATGTAGAGGAAGCGAGGTCTGTATGCCAAGATTGAGTGATATGGCGTTCTATTATCTCTGCCTACCTCTACGGGGAAACGGCGTGATGGTTTGTTTGTTGGTTTTTAAATGTTTTTTTATTGTATGTTCTTTTATATGTAGATATGCCATGTATTTTTTTAATAATGTTTTTATTCTGTATAATGATGTTATGGTATGAGTTAATTTATTTAAAATATTTAATTTATTTAATTTATTAAATTTATTTAATTTATTTTATTTGTTTTATTTGTTTTATTTGTTTTATTTGTTTTATTTGTTTTATTTGTTTTATTTGTTTTATTTGTTTTATTTGTTTTATTTGTTTTATTTGTTTTATTTGTTTTATTTGTTTTATTTGTTTTATTTGTTTTATTTGTTTTATTTGTTTTATTTATTTTATTTATTTTATTTATTTTATTTATTTTATTTATTTTATTTATTTCATTAATTTAATTGTTTTCATTTATTTATTTATTTTACAGAAACGTACGGTCAACAGTGGTTAAATGACATTATAAAGATACAAAGCAACAAATAGAAAGACCCTCGGTTTTCAAATTATTTTTTTCTGAAATGTGAAGAGTCACTGCATAAATTATTTCAGGGGTCCATTAACTTATTCTACGCTGCTTGAGTAATTTATAAAATGAGAAAAAAACATGAGTGTTATTGCCTCGAAAGATATCACTTACTACTACCCGTCTTAACGTGGAAATCGTTTAGGCACCAGCCAAGTCAATCAATCCACTTAATAAATAAACAAAAAATAATAATGAATTTAAAATGATTCCATCCTAATTTTGTAGTGCCGATGTCGTGTGGATTTGTACGATGTATGTGAAATGCGCTAATTGTTGCATATGGTGTACCGAAACAGAGCCGTTTGCGCTATCAGGTGCGTATAATAAAATGATGACGATGAAGCCATAATAAAATTTCTTGAAAAGTATTTATTAGCTAATATTTATTCTGCTTGAATATTTCAGATTCAATGCATAATTGATCTACAAATGATGCAATTAGACGCAGGAGAGTTGTGGATATCATAGACCGTGAAGCAAAATTAAGGTGACAATAGGCAGGGCATGTTACAAGAGAAGATACGACCAGATGGACTCTTAGAGTTCTGAAGTGAAGACCTTAAGAAAATTAGAGATGTGTCGGATGACTTCATTAGAGATAGGCCGATGATATAGCCACAATGCAGTGGAGGAGAAGAAATGGCTACAAAAAGCAAATGACAGAGGAGGATGGAAAGGTATGGAATAGACATAGGTAACTCAATTTTGAACCGGTTCAAACGCTATAATCTGTTGAGCTGCAGTTAAAACTTCTTATAGGCTACTCACAGCTCACAGCTGTTCATTGTGAGTCGTTCGAATCGTACGTGTACGCAACGCTTCAAGTAAGTTGAGTTAGCACATTAGCGGTGATTCAGTATTCAGTGAACCATTGAGCTGATCTGCGAGCCGGTTCAAAACTCCAGCTCAAGTATTTCAGCTGTGAGCTGACCTGCTGCTCAAAAAATAATCTTGAGTTACCCATGGCTAGTATGGAAGAGGCCTATATTCAGTCTGAACTGAACTTTTGCCCGACTGTGTTCCGAGTTATTGTTGTTTCATCGAAGGGAAGTGGTAACATACAAAAAAAAATAAATTTAGATTAGTTAGACTTATGACAGGAAAAATTGACTGTGCAGAACTACTTAGTTTAATAACAATACATGTGGCAGCCAGGATTTGTAGACGGTACCACCTGTTTCATGTACCAATAAGTAAAACATCGTATGTTAAAAATGCTTTTTTTCGCAGGCCTTTTTCAGTGTACAATACAAAATTTAAAGACTACACAAACATCACTATGTCAGATTAAAAATTTACACTGAAAATGCATTATGTCACTTAGTTGACATTATAAAAATAAATATGTACATCTCCCTTCCCCTCCTTATCTTCTCTTCAAGCATCCCGCCCAATTTACAATAACTTACTGTTCTTTAAAAAAATAAAAAACATTCTTTGATTATTGAAAAATATATACGAGTACATGAAAATACTTTGAGTGATATATACTCTCAGTGAAAATAACACTTTTATTCTATTTTATTGTTATTTATATATTATGTAGGTGCATATAATATGTATTTGTATGTTCGTTTTGAATCCACGTTCGCGTATTGTCAAACCTTGTTTTATTGTTGACATTATATCGTATTTACTGCATTTTGTGGTTACCTACCGTACTCGTATTGTATGGGACTCGTCGCACATTATTCATTTAGTGTGTATCAGTTAAATTTTAAAATAAAATGCCCTTTTTTCAGACGGTTTTGAAATTTAACATACTTTTAAAAAATACAATTTATAACATTTCTTGATTTAAATTTTAACTAAAAGGTTTCAAACTATTTACCAAGCTCTTTCTTGTACCATTTTTAATATAATTAATAGTTTTAAACAATAATTATTTTAAAGTTACGCACCCACACACACGCACCCTCTCCCTCATTCATTCACGCATACACACATTCACATACACATGAATACAAACGTCACACACATACAATTACGTAAACTCCTTTCTCACATATATCATGTGTCATTAGATTAACAGTGGATTTTTTAAATTGGCTCTGGTATCGTTAATATATTTATGCCTTTATTGTTTATGTTATAGCTGTAAAAATCTTAAATAAATTAAAATATACAAAAAAATAAAAAAAATAAAACAAAATGAAATAAATAAATAATATGTAATATATTTTCTTTACTAACTTTGTATACTTTGTGGAAATGTGTTATTAGTTCTGCGTTTATACACTATATCTGTTTGTTTACTATAAATATGTATGTAGAACTGTTGGTTTCCCGAATAAAATAAAATAAAATAAAAAATTGATAGTGAATATGCAAAACTGAAGACAGACACAAGTCTTTATAAACAGCTTCGGGAAAGAGGTGGGTGCTTTCATTGTTACCAGCAGTTGAGAGATGAAGGCTGAGGAAGAAGCAGAAGATTTATTCTGTAAAACTAATGCTAATAATAATTTCACAATGCTAATGGTAATGACATACTAGGTAGATACAGAATGCAATACGCGGGGGCGGCAGGCGCCAGAATGACGCCGCCCGCGCGGGAGGGCGGGTTATATACCACCCCCCCTACCTGCCCACAACAATTCGCCTGTTGCTACAGTTATTAGTTGCCGACGCTGAAGGGATGTGCACTGGGGAAAAATTCCGGTATATTTTTATTAATTACAAAATATATATTACTTTATTTTATTTTATTTTATTTGGGATTTTTACAGCTATTACATAAATAAAATAAGTAGAAATATGTCAACGTGATGAGTTAATGAAAAAAATCCACTGTTTATCCAATGACGCATAATATATAAGCAAAGAGTTTACTTAATTGTATGTGTGTGACGTTTGTATTCATGTGAATGTGAATGTGTGTATGCGTGAATTAATGAGGGAAAGGGTACATGTGCGTGTGGGAATGAATGAGGGAGAGGGTGCGTGTGCGTGTGTGTGGGTGCGTAACTATAAAAAAAATATTGTTTAAAACTTGTAATTATATTAAAAATGGTACAAGAAAGAGCTTGGTAAAAAGTTTAAAACCTTTTTGTTAAAATTTAAATCAAGAAATGTTATAAATTGTATTTTTTAAAAGTACGTAAAATTTCAAAACCGTATTCTCAAAAAAAATATATTTTAAAATTTAACTTACAACACAGATGAAGAAGGGAATAAGGAAGCTGACGAATATATTTGTATTTTTTTAATATAATTTTTTAAATTTTAATTTACACAATACAATCCTTTTTTCTTTCTATATGAACGCCTTACTGGGCATAACCTGTGTCATGGCAGATTATTTATATTCATAATAAGAATTCCATGAAAAGATGGCTAAATAAGATATACCACATTTTTAGGCATTATGAGTTACAAACATACATCACCGGATTTGTCTCGATGAGATCTATAATACAATTTGGCAAAATATCGTATGTCTTCGTTTAATAGGGTTTGAGAATACTAGCCGTGTCACTTTGTAATATGTCTATTTTTCTATTTCCAAAGATGGCAAATTGAGGTATGTCACGTAACAACTAGCATGACATGAAATGAAGTAATGGTAGACAATATATGATATGTCATGTCTCTTGAAAGTTTGCCAAATATAATATCTCAAACATATCTTTATTTGCCATCATTGTTTTGAATGGCTAAATATGATATTTCAGAGAAGTCTGGAAAAAATATTTTTTTCTCGCATTTTGTGTTAACACGCTGATAACAAAAAGCAGACTGTAGCCAAAAAAAATATTGTCATTCAGTTTTGTAAAAGGTTAGTATTATTTTAGGAAAGGAAAGGAACAAGGAAATGGACCTACCTTTGATACGATGAGGATGTTCTTCAATTTTGGGCACAGGGTGATGAGTGAATTATGTAACGATTTATGATAACTTTTACAACGACGCGCGACGAATCCAAGAATTTTTAGGCAATGTTTTTGTAACATCGAAAATATTTTTTGTTTTGTTCCAAATCCAAATCATCTAGTTTTGTATTTCTTCTCTTTTGATGTAAGGTAGGTACCATAAGGATGGGTCAAGGGAAGTATGGGAAAGGAATGTAATCAATTGGTCAGTGATAATATCGGTAAATGCTGTTGTGTTCAAGACCCCATCAAACCCATAGATCCCATCAAACTTAAAAATGTTTTTTTCTTAAAATTTATAAAAAGTGACATATGTGTAGCCATCTTTCCACTAAATTATAATAGTTTAATAATAATAATTCACAGGGCTTATAACTTGTCATTGGTTTGTGTGACCACTTTGCATAATGTTTAACATTTATTCGAGATCGAGAAAGACATAGCATGACTAAATCCAAATAATATTTAAAGATGAGGATGTCAAAAGTCGGAATAATCGTCGAGCGCGCATGAGAAGATGTATGAAAGTAGAGGAAGCGAGATCCGTATGTAAAGACAGAGTGTATGGCGTTTTATCCTCTCTGTCTACCCTTGCGGTGAAACGGCGTGATGGTTTATTTTTGTTTTTTTAACATTCATCATTCTGCCTATATTTGGGAATCTAATTTTTTCCCATCTGTTTATTTTTATAAAGTTAAAGAGCTGAAACCTTTATTTGTGTGGATGAGACTCACCTGGCTGAATTATTTCACTACGTACAAGTCAGCTCCTGAAAATATTTTTATTTTATTTTATTTGGGAAATCAACAGTTCTACATACATATTTTTAGTAAACAAACAGATATAGTATATAAACTCAGAACTAATAACAGATTTCCACATAGTATACAAAGTGAGTAAAGAAAATATATTACATATCAAATAAATATATACAATTTATACATATAAAAATGTTATTTTCATGTACTCAATAATCAAAGATTTTTAGAATATTTATTTTAAGAACATTAAGTTACTGTAAATTGGGCGGGATAAGGACAAAAATGCTTGAAGAGAGGATAAGGAGGGGAGGGGAGGGGAGATGTACATATTCATTATTATAATGTCTACTAAGTTACATAATACATTTTTAGTGTAAATTTTAAATCTGACAGAGTGATGTTTGTGTAATCTATATTTTTAAATTTTGTATTGTACATTGAAAAAGTCCTACGAAAAAAAGCATTTTTAACATACGATGTTTTACTTATTGGTACATGAAACAGGTGGTATCGTCTACAAATCCTGGCTGCCACATGTATTGTTATTAAACCAAGCAGCTCTGTACAGTCCTGTCATAATTTTGTAAAGCAGTAGTTGGTCCGCACACACTCTCTTTATTGACAATATTTTTAGTTTGACCAAGTGTATGCAGACAAAGACTGGATTTCACCCCCTATTGAAAAATAAATGTCCATCTACTTTTTTTTCTTATTCTTTTCCACATCTGTTTCTAAGTGAAGCATGTGGACATCACCAGTTGCCTCCAGGAGACCCTATCGCCAGCCAGCACTCTCACCTCCCCCCACTTCAATCCAACGCCCTTTAGTTCAGCCGCATAAAGTCAAAATCGATGGCTTTCCAGGCGTGAGCCCGCAGGTTTAAAGAATAGGCAACTTGGGTTTAGGTTTTCCGGAGGCATGCCTAGCACGTGTCCAAGCCAGGTCCGCGCATCCTCAAGACGTTCGTTATAAGAGAATGATGAGTCAGTTCTTGGACTTCAATGTTAGTTATAAAAATCAAACATATCACATAAATTATCTACGGGCTAACTCTTAATTATTATTTTCTTACAGACAAATTTTACAAATCATGTACACACATATTATGTTTGTATTTCTAAAAAAGACTAATTTTTAAGTCAAGAAACAATTTAACAAATAAACATTTTTTTTTTTCTAAACAGCGATTCGGTTTTTCACAATTTCAAACTTTTGGAGGTAGAGCGTTCCACGCTAAAAATCTGGCTATTTCAAAAGCCCTATTGCCGAATTTGGAAATTTAGTTGCGTGAATGAGGCTGTATCACCGTCCCTACAGCAGAACAGGAGGCTTTTCTAACTAGAATGTCCTGTGCCAAGGATACATCAAACTATTTATATATATTTTTTGGCAGAATTCAGAATAAATAAACAACACGGGTATGTTTATGCAATAATGTGTAATTAGATTTAAAGTAAACGGAACTGAACATACTATAGAGTCTGCACTTCGTGGGTTTTTTTCTACAAAAGGCTGTAAGAACAATAATCAGCTCTTCCTTCTACTAAATCTTATTAATCCACTGATGGGGTTGGTAATTGATAATATCATTTTCTTCTTCCCCGGGGTACTTATTTTAGTGAGATTGTTTCGCTTCGATCTTTATTAGTTTTGATAAGGTCAATAAGCAAAATAATACAGACGCGATATCATATCAAATTACATAGATAGATAACTAAAATTATCATCACACCCCAAATCCACTCCGAATGGTGCATAGAAAACAACATTGCGTGATTAAATGCAGCGTTCTTCTATCATATAAAAAGTGACGGTAAGGTGATAAATCTTACGCTTTAGGCGCCGGTCTAGAGATTATGAAATTCTGGAGTGTAAAATCACATTTAAAAAAAAAACAATTTATTTATTCATATAAACACATATATAATAAAAAAACAGTAACAAATCTCTAACTCTGAGGCCAAGAGCCCTTTGTTGAGTTGGGATACATAATATTAAAGAAGACTACAAATAAAAAATAGTACAGAAACATAAATTTTAATAAACATCTGAAAAAAACGCTTAATAGTACCATGTATTAAGACGAAATCCACAATTGTACACTTCTTCTGAAAACAACTCTCGTTTTTTATAACTAAATATGTTCATCCAGGACATTGAACACTCTTGGAGCCACAAAAGAGAAAATTCCCTGAGCGAAAGTTGTATATTTCACGTCAACCTAGTCAGGAATTGAACTTTGGACATGACACATGGTATGCAAGCGCCTTAACTACAACACAACGAAGCAGGTTTATCTTTTATCGTTTTAATTTTTTAAACACATTTAATTATGTATAAAATCTAATAAAATATCTTTGTATAAAAATATTTCCATTGTCATTATTTTTTTTTAAACATTTGTTTATTATTGTCCTTTTCCCCTCTCTATGATTACCGAATGGAGCTTCTCGCTACTATCCGCGGCCTTGTTATAGGTCTTGTGGAATATTCAGATCTGGTGGCATCCAAAAAGAGTTTCAAGGCTTTTAAAAAGCGTTCAAAGAGATTCATGTCCAATCAATTTAATCTCAGTCAGTGAAGAATTCACTTCCCTCTTTAATTAAAATAAACATTTCGAATCAACCATGTTAGCAACCGAACCCGAGACCTCTTGCATGGTAGGCAAACGCGCTGTGATTTCACCACGAGGCTAACCAAATACCCACATGTTACTTGTCATACCGTAAAATTTTCAAATTTTAATTTTATACCAATCTTTTAAAGCCCTCTGGGCGTACTCGTATACAGGATGTTCTTTAAACCCTCTCATATCCGAATCCACGATGATCAGTATGGGCAAGAAGACATATAAGCATATTTAAAAAAAATATTTAGAACAAAGAAAATATAAAAAATAAAATATTAAACAAAACAAATGGTTGCTTACTTCTGCAGAGGAGAAGCGAGGGGAGCGCGGCCGCGCATTTATGACGTATCAGACTTCCCCCCCTCCTTGTTTACCTTTTTTAACATACCATTTTTTTTAAGAAACCATTTGCTTTTTCTGATATTATATATTTTTTTAAAATTATTGGTTCTAAAAATTTATTTTCATGTGCCAATATGTCTTTTTGCTCATACTGATCATCGTGGTTTTGAATGTGACAGGGTTTAATGAACGCCCTGTTTAGTTAATAAATAAATAAAAGATTAAAAATAAATATATTTTTTGGATATTATCAACGTATTTCCTTTTTTTCATTACAATATTTTTTTTTTCATTCACGAAAATATTAATTGTATAAATGTAAAATGATGCAATTTCCTTATTTTGAGGTATGTTGTCTACTATTTTATCTCGTCACAGTTGAATGGATTATTAGTACGACATTTGATAGTTAATTAAAACTCCGTGGGTTAGAAAGGTAACACTACTTCTCTTTGATGGAAAAAGATCTATGGTTTGTATACTGCACAAACATATTGGACAATAGTGTATATTTGTTTGTTAGATCTTGTTTCTTAATGACCGGATTAGGTCTCAACCAGCGCCAGTCTGTGCTAGGCCTGCGGTTTTAGCACAGCATGACGAAAGTTTTCGTTCGTAAATAATTTGTATTGAGTCAAAAACGAACGTGAATACAAATGTTTAGGACATTACATATCATCGTGTGCCGTACGGTCATTTTTTAAATCACAAAATGAACGACCATTTGCGAAACAACACTAGCGCCGCGCCGCCTTATTAAATGATTTGTACATGGCGCTTGCTCCAGTCAAAGTTCTGATCCTGCCATGATAAAAAAATACTGTGAATAATTTCATTACAAACATTTAAATTGATAATAAAACTATATATAATCCAAATCATTCCTTAACTATTTACAGCTGTAATTACAATAACCAAATTCCAAATATTTAATGTATTTGTAAATCGTTGGACAGAGTAGATTCAATGAAATATTTAGGCATTTGTATATATGGGAATTTAAGATGGACTTATTAAATCGAACATATTAAAAAAGCAAATTTACTTTTGTCAAAACTATATGAAATATAATTAGCCTAAAAAAACTTGTAAAAATATATAACGCAATTACTCAATCAGTTTTGGAATATGGAATAATTGGATGGGGATGTTTAAATGACACACTGATCAAACAAATAATAATTAACAAATAATTATCTTAAGAGTCCCAATCAAAACTAGCTCCCTCGGTATATTCGAAAATCTTAATGTTATATCTATAAAACAACTTTATGTAAAAGCTCTGTTACTATACGCAGATGAACATTATTCTCTACCTTCCGTTACAAATACAAGAGTTTCTAGATACTCCGCCCTAATGCTGCAAAAAAAAAACAATCTTCGGTCAAAGAGAATTGGCCTACTATTCGGTTTAAGTGTACAATCTACTTCCATTATCCATAAGGACAATTAGTAAGTACTCTCAATATAAAATTGCTATTAAAAAATGGATGGTGGAGGAGGGTTGCGCACGGATCGATGAGTGGATTAAGCCAAATAAGTAAAATGTGTGTACTGTTTATGCAATTTGTTCTATTGGTCTATATAAATTGGTTATGTTTGTTGTGATTATTTTAGTTTATATTATTTATTATGTTAATGATTGTTAGTTTGATTAGATTAATAACTCAAATAGAACTTAATATTCTGTTCATATTGTATTATATAACATTATGTACCTAGCTGCTTTAAACCTTTAACTGTATTTCTTTAGTTTATTTTTTAAAAAAATGTTTAAAAATATATATATATATATATTGTTATATTTTTTTTATTTTATTTCATTTTTTAAAACCAACTTAACTTTAAACACAGTTCTATATTTTATTACCTTATATTGTATTTTTTTTAAATTTGTGTTGTTAATACACTCATCTTTTTATTTTTATACCAACTATACTTCTTAACACTGTTCGTATATTTTATTTCTTTATATTGTGTTTTTTTTTTTTAATCTATGTTGTTTATATACTCATCTTCTTTTTTTTATACCAACTTTACTTCTTAACACTGTTCTATCTTTTGTTGCTTTATATTGTATTTTTTAAATTAAACGTTGTTTATATACTTATATTTTGTAATAGTTTCATGTATGTAAAAGCCTTATGGGCGTGAAAAAAAAAAAAAAAAAAAACTTATTTTTCTTTTTCATTATTATTATTATGTTAACTTTGTTAAATAACTAATTTAAGGCATGTTTTACATTTTGTAAAATGTTTCCCTCGGCACGGGACACCCCAGTGAGGGCGGCCTCTATGGTGTAGTGGTCAAGACGCTTGACTCACGCACGGAAGATTCCGGGTTCAATTCCCGGTGAGAACACAAAAATTTTAAATGTGATTTTTCTCAAGCCTAGGTGCTCTGTGATGTAATTCGCCACTGTAGTTAGGCCTCCTGGCCTGTTGTGGTGCAAAAAAAAATGCTTTCAGCATTGTAAAATAGTGTTACTAATTTCTTCAAA